>NC_066254.1:7015914-7126817 GCF_024542735.1 Bombus huntii
TTACTTGGTGTCTTTACGCTCAGTGGATATTCCACGTTTTAACAAAGAGTTAGTTTAGTTATACTTCCACCGTAGCCAAGCAAGTCGAGTACGATTTGGGCTTTGGATGAGAGAGCATCGTGTTATCCCATTGACCGCGGATTCGTTATTGAACCTAGGATCATTGTCATTATCTTCTCGAATATCTAATTACCACGGTTATTTGTCAAATTCTGTAATAATCGTATTTGCACTAGTCAATGTCTTCTCTGTTGCATAACGACAATGTGTAATCCAAATGAAGATTCGTTGCACGCCCCTAACCCTAATTCTAATGTAAACCCGACAGATATATATAGACTATAGCTACTTTGCACGTATCTACAAATTTTATATTATTCTTTATGTAGATTTCAAATTTATGTGGTAAATAACCGAGTAATGCAAATAAATCATGATTGGCGATACAAAAGAATTGTAACAAAAAATTGTTAATTTTGAACTCACGAACATAGACCAAACAATATTCAGACTTTGCTATACTACATTAGAAAATAGAAGAGCATAAAGAAAGCAAATAAGATTCAGAAATGGCAGAAATAAAAAAAAACAAAAAAGAACATCTAGAGGCACAGTGAAATATAGAAAATATATTTACCATAGTGATTATTATTTGTAAATATAAAATAATTGTTAGGAGTTCAAGTCAGTTCGCTGTTGAATGCCCAAGCGTGCAGACGTGTGCCTAGTGCTCTGTGAAGTTCGTAAAACAACACGTGTCGCCCATCTGTCGAAAGTGAACACAGCCAAGTGTTTCCTATCCTTTAGAGAAAAAGATCCTACGCTCCTAACCTCTACCCGAATACTAGCCTCATAGCCTCACGACTAGTTATTCAATTAGAATTAACTAGCTCGATGATGGCCCAGGAATCACGACCAGGCTCTCCTGAGCAAATCCATAATTGCTCCATGCTACCTTCTCCGTGGCAAAAGTGCAACAGATTCCCCCGTACCAATGACGCCAAAACTTCTAAGAAGCGAAAAATAGAAGCACCAAAAACAAACATAAACGCCACCCAGAACGAACAGTCAACAATCAAAGTAAACACTTACAACAGATACGTCGTATTGGATTCCACAAACGACTCCATGGAAACCGCAGACACACCATCAAACCAACACACCCAAAGAAATTCCCCTCCCCACCAATATTTGTTGATGATGTCATTGACAAACAAACGATGATTAAGTCCATAGAGAGAGATATCTCCAAAGAGGACTACAACCTAAAAACCAACAATAACAAAGTAAAAATCCTGCCGACAAACCCTGATGCATATACAAGACTCACCAAACCACTTAAGACCATTGTACGCCAACTTTCATACATACCAGCTCAAACACGAAAGACCTTTTCGAGTGGTTCTACGCAACATCCACCACTCAGCAGACATAGATTTTTTTTTATTTATTTGTTGAAATTACAATCAATTCTCGCGTTGAGAATTTTCAGTAATTTTTCTGGCGTGGCGCAGTGACATGGCTGTTTATTTACAATAAGTTAATACTTGTTATAGATAGGTATAATTTGTAGATATTATAAGTAAGTGCATATGCTTAATTTGGATAACTAAATGAATCTAGCGTTTAGGTCTAGCGGGTAGTGCATCTTCAGCCTGCGAATCTGGTCCGTCGTGTCGAGTAGTCCAGTGATTAGGGGGTTTCGGTGTTTGTTGACTCTTTTGCTACATCTGTCGCTGTATTTTGCTATTTCCTCTTTGACTGTGGGTATCTTGAGGTCGCGATGGATGGTTTCGTTGGTAACATACCAAGGTGCGTCTATTAAGGATCTTAGCGTTTTCGATTGGAATCGTTGTAGTATTTCGATGTTGGAGTTACTTGCTGTTCCCCATAGTTGGATTCCGTAGGTCCAGACAGGTTTTATTACGGTCTTGTAGAGGGTAATTTTATTCTGTATGTTTAGTTTGGAGCGTTGGCCCGTGAGCCAACAGAGCTTTTTTAATTTGTCCTTTAGTTGCTTCGTTTTATCTGAGATGTGTTTCTTCCACGTTAGTCTCCTGTCCAGGGTCATGCCCAGGTATCGGACTGAGTCCCTGCTAGGAACTGTTGCATTGTTGATGGTGACCTGGGGGCAGGTTTGTTTTCGGAGAGTGAAGGTTACATGTGAGGATTTATTTTCGTTGATTTTGAAGCCCCATTTATGAAACCACTTTTCCATGGAGTCGAGACTTCGCTGGAGAGTGGATGAGGCTATTACCGGGTCTGCGTGGGTAGCTAATAGCGCTGTGTCGTCTGCAAATGTCGCTATTGTTATATCGTTTGATATAGGTAGGTCGGCAGTGTAGATGGAGTACAGTAGGGGTCCGAGGACACTACTTTGGGGTATGCCAGATTCTATTGGGAATGTTGTGGAAGTGACATCCAAGTATTTAACCATGAATTGTCTATTGGTTAGGTAGGACTTTAGGATGGAGTAGTAGCTGTGTGGTAGGATTTTTTAAAGTTTGTATAGTAGTCCTTCGTGCCATACTTTGTCGAATGCCTGTTGGATGTCTAGGAAAACCGCTGAGCAATATTTTTTCTTTTCGAGTGTTTGGCTGATCGTATGAGTTATGCGGTGGATTTGCTCTACTGTTGAATGATGTTTTCGGAAACCGAATTGGTGATCTAGGAGTGTTTTCAAGTTCTCTAGGATTGAAAGGAGTCGGCTCGTGAGCACCTTCTCGAATAGTTTGGACAGGGTAGGTAAAAGACTGATTGGGCGATAGGAGCTGGTTTCGTATATCGGTTTACCGGGTTTAGGGATGAGGGTAATCAATGAGATTTTCCAGGCCTTAGGATAGTGTTCCAGGCGAAGGATAGCATTAAAAATCGATGTGATGAGTGCTATCCCTTTTATGGGAAGTTCCTTGATTGCTTTATTGCCTATTAGGTCGTGTCCTGCTGCTTTCTTGGGGTTTAGGCGACTGATTGTTTCTATAGTCTCTGCAGAAGTGAAGGGTTCGATAGGAGGGGACATTTGGAAGGGCGTGTGCAAGTATTCAGTAACGTCCGCGGCGGCTTTAGGGGAATGGGGATTGAATACTTTTGACAAGTATTTAGCAAACAGGTCGGCTTTTTCTATAGGGCTTCGCGCCCATCCACCTTGCGGACGGCGGATAGGTGGGATTATTTGTGGGGGGCGTGTGAGTTTCCTGGAAGCCTTCCATAGTGAGTAGCTGGAGTCGGCTGTGGGGGATAAGCTGGCGAGGTATTTATGGAAACAGTCGTTTTTATAATTTTTTAAGGTTTTGGATAGCTTTCTAGTTGCGTTGTTTAGTTTGCGTTTGTCATCCGGTTTTCTATGGGTCTGCCATACTCTTCTTAGTCTACGTTTTTCTGCTATTTTTTTTAGTATGTATTGGGGATATTCTTGTTTGCTGTTAGATGGCTTTGTCGGTGTGGAGAGGCGGATTGCGTTTATTATGCTCGTGTTTAAGTATTCCGTGGCTGCTTCGATTTCTTCCTTTGTTTTTAGTGGGGTGAAGGCTGAGGTTGAGTGTGTAAAGACTTCTCTGAAGAGCTGCCAGTTGGTATGTTGGTTGTGAATGGAGCCATTAGGTGTATTCTCGATGATTGTTGAACTGACTGTTGCTATCACGGGAGCATGATCAGAGGAGAGATCAGCCGAGAAGTTGATCTGGACGTGTCTTGATGAGATATTTTTAGTTACGAAGAAGTCGAGAAGGTCGGGTATTTTGTTGGTGTCAATGGGCCAGTATGTGGGTTCGTATGTGGTGAGGTAGTTAAGGTTGTTGTTTATTATGCTGTTTAAAAGGTTTTTGCCTCTTGCTGTAACCAGTCTGCTGCCCCATTGGATGTGCTTGGCGTTATAGTCTCCTCCAGCTATGAATCTATAGCCCAGGGTGTCCAGGAAGTTATCAAAGTCTTCTTTGGCGATGGAGTGTCTGGGAGGGCAGTATACTGCTGAGGTGGTGATTGAGCCATGACAGTCTTCTATTGCTACGTTTGTTGCTTGGAGGTAGTCTTTCTGGAATGGTGGGAGTTCGTAGTGCTTAATACTTGCTTTGATTATTATTCCGGTGCCACCGTGGGCCTTTCCGCTGGGGTGTTGGGTATGGTAGAATTTGTAACCATTTATTTTCAGGTAGTTCTTATCGGTGAAGTGGGTTTCCGATACGAGCATTACGTCGATTTGCTGGTGTTTTAAGAAGAGTTCTAGTTCACGTTTGTGTTGCGCTAGACCGTTGGCGTTCCAGAGTGCTATGCGCCTTGGTTTTATTTTGAGTCGGGGCGTGTTAATTTTTCCACGATGAGTGTTAGTAGCGATAGCAAGTGATTTATTTGCTCCGATTGTTTCTCTATTAGCTTTTCGAGCCTTGAGGAGTTGTCTGCGTTTGGTGGGTTGGGGACACTGTTTTGGGGAAGGTTCCTTTGGCTGTTCGGGTCATTTTGGATGCCTTGTACTGCTTGAGCATAGGAGGTTGAGGTGGAGATGAATTTGGTAGGACTGGGTGTTTGGTTGGTTGAGGGGGTTGGGGTAGTCGTGAATTTCGGCGGGCTGGGTGTTTGGTTGGATACCTCTTTTGCTCTGAGCTTAGGGTACCTGTTCGTGTATAGTGTTTTATAGGCTGAGCAGCCTTTGTAGTTGGCAGGATGATCCCCTTGACAGTGGATGCATTTCGCTGGGGTTTCCGGTGATTTGGCGCACTGGTCAGTGGAGTGAGTGCCTGCGCATTTAACGCAGCGGAAAGTATGGTTGCAGTATTTCTGCGTATGACCGTACCTTTGGCACCTTTTGCATTGCACTATTTCTTTTTTCACAAGCGGTGGTTCGAATTTTACTATCGCGTTCACTAGACGACTGATGTAGATTTCCTTATTGTTCGGCTTTGTTTTATGTCTAGAAAGAATGAGGATAACGGATCTTTCGAGACTCTATGCCTTATATTACTTACGTTGATGACTTCGTGGCCGAGTTTTGAGAGTTCGTATTTGAGTTCGTCTATGTCTGCTGAGTGGTGGATGTTTCGTAGGACCACCCGGAAAGGCCTTTCCTGTTTGAGTTGGTAGGTGTGGAAGTTGGCGTTCAGGGTCCTGAGTATCTTGGTGAGTTTTCTGTAAGCTTCTGGGTTCGTCGGTAGTATTTTCACCTTGTTGTTGCTTATCTTTAGGTTATAATCCTCCTTGGAGATATCTCTCTCTAGGGACTTGATCATTGTCTGTATGTCGATGACGTCGTCCACAAATATTGGTGGGGGAGGGGGGATTCTCTGTGAATGTTGGTTTGATGGCGGTTCTACGATTTCCATGGCGTCGTTTGAGGATTCCAATACGGCGAACCTGTTGTGATACTGAACGTATACAACCATACGTTCCGCTGCGTTAAATGTGCAGGTACACACTCAACTGACCAATGCAGTAAATCACCGGAAATCCCAGCGAAGTGCATCCACTGTCAAGGTGACCATCCTGCCAACTACAAAGGCTGCCCAGCCTACAAAACCCTGTACACAAATAAGTACCCTAAACACAGGGCAAAAGAGGTAACCAATCAAATACCCAGTCCTCCCAAATTCACTACTACCTCAATCCCCTTAACCAATCAAATACCCAGTCCTCCTAAATTGACCACCACTTCAACCTCCTATGCCCAAGCAGTACAAGGAATCCAAAATAATCCGAATAGCCACAGGGACCATCCTCAAAATAGTGTCCCCAATTCACCAAACACAGACAACGTCTCTAGGCTTGAAAAGCTAATAGAGGAACAATCTGACAAATAAATAATTTGTCATTAACATTAACTATTAACACTCATCATGGATAAATTAATTCGCCCCGACGCAAAATAAAACCAAGACGCATAGCTCTTTGGAATGCCAACGGTCTAGCTCAACACAAATACGAACTAGAACTCTCCTTAAAACAACAACAAATCGACGTAATGCTCATATCTGAAACTCACTTCACCGGCAAAAATTACCTGAAAATAAACGGTAATAACTTCTACCATATCCAACATCCCCGTGGAAAGGCCCTCGGCGGCACCGGAGTCATTATCAAAGCCAGCATTAAGCACTACGAACTTCCAACATTCCAGAAAGACTACCTTCAAGCAACAAACGTAGTAATAGAAGACTGCCATGGTACAATCACCACTTCAGCGGTATACTGCCCTCCCAGACACTCCATCGCCAAAGAAGAGTTCGATAACTTCCTTGACGCTCTAGACAATAGACGCAAACCCGATAATTGCTTTATCCACTCTCCAGCGATATCTCGACTCTATGGAAAAGTGGTTTCATAAATAGGGCTTCAAAATTAATGAAAAAAAACCCATACATGTAACGTTCACGCTCCCAAAGCAAACCTGCCCCCAGGTCACCATCAACAATACAACAATTCCTAGCAAGGACACAGTCAGATACCTGGGCATGATCCTGGACAGGAGGTTGACCTGGAAAAATCACATCACAGACAAAACGAAGCAACTAAAGGACAAACTCAAAAAATTCTATTGGCTTACTAGCCGATCCTCCAAACTAAGCACACAGAATAAAATTACCCTCTATAAGGCCGTAATAAAACCTGCCTGGACCTATGGAATCCAACTATGGGGAACAAGAAATAATTCCAACATTGAAATACTTCAACGCTTCCAATGGAAAACGCTAAGATCCATTATAAATGCACCCTGGTATTGTTGAGAAAAGTTAGGTTGGTATGATCGCTAGTTACTACAAGCTAAGTTGGTACGACTTCTAGCGACGCTCTTTTGTCTTAGAAGTCGACCACGTGTTAATTGACTAAGTGTATCCTGTGAGTTAAGACGTGTTGTACGAGGCGGAGAAATATATAGAGAAAATCGAATCTGTGTGAATCGATTAATTATCAACCCCAAACCTACATCAATTAACAGGTATGTCACCAACGAACTAATACATGACGATCTCTAGATACCAACAGTCAAAGAGGAAATAGAAAAATATAGCGACAGATATAGCAAAAGAGTCAACAAACACCGAAACCCCTAATCACTAGACTACTTGATACGTCGGATCAGATCCGCAGGCTGAAGAGACACTACCCGCTAGACCTAAACGCTAGATTCAATTAGTTATTTAAATTAAGTAATATTTACTTATTTATAATACTTACTTATAAATTATACTTATCTATAATAAGTATTAACTTATTATAAATAATTAGCCATGTCACTGCGCCACGCCAGAAAAAATTACTGAAAATTCTCAATGCGAGAATTGATTGTAAATTTTAATAAATAAAAAAAAAAAGAAAGAAAGGAATTCAAGTGTCCTTCGACATTTGTGCGTGTTTGATGAATGGGTATATGGATGTCGCTGGCGTGCTGTTTGTAACATAGCGTTGATACGCTTCTTATTCTCTTCCCTTATTTATGGTTTTCCATTATTCTATTCGGTTAGGCATGCATATTCTCGGAAGTCGGCCCTTGTGCGTGTTTGTAACGAATAGTTAATGTAATCGACGTGCGCGTTTCCAAGCTTTAACAATGATTTTCATAACTAATATCAGATAGTAAAAATAATATTGAAAAGAAAATAGAAAAAAATTGTAATCAAAATATTCCCAAAGTTACAATAGAAAAAAATGTTCTCTTATATTTTTCAACAAAAGTTAAATCTAATACAAGATTTCATTTAAAATTAATAAAATTTCAAATTAGCATCAAAATGAAAAAATCAATTCAGAGATCAAACATTAAAATAACAATTTTTAAACTAATTATCTTTATTTACTTATACTTACTAGCTTTAATACTACCATGAGAAACTTTTAACAGAGATCAAAAAATTCAATATGAAATACAAATTTTAAATATAATTTAATGTCTCCTTTTAATTTCTTCTTTGTTAAATTTTGTATTATTAATTTTTTATTAATGTATTAACCCTTTGCACTCCTATGTCGAGTGTGACTCAACATCAGTTTTTATTTCAGGAGCTACTTTGTTGAGTCCCACTCGACATTCTTTCAGTTCCACCTTTTTTTGTGAAATGTGTGAAAGAAAACAAGGATTGCATCCTGGAAATTGTTTCAAGATATATCATACGCCTAAAAATTACAAAATACAACAATAGTGTGAATAAAACTGGTATTTAAGTGAATTTGTTTCTTCCTTTATTTATTTAAATTGCCTTATTTTTTAGTTAAAGTAAATTTCAAATAAAACACTTAAAAGCGTTAGGAGCTGCTGATAACAAAATTGAAATAAAATTTGGAGTGCAAAGGGTTAAACATATTTTCTAATATAATAAAGATATCATGCCTTAATTCTTAAAAAAAGTTGTATCATAACTTTCTTGTAACTAGTGTTACAGTAATACAATGATATTATTAATAAGATCTTAATGTAAAAAAAATTATGTAATACTATCATATTGTAGAGTAAAATACCTAAGATAAAAGATACAAAATAAATATTTAATATTATACAACACTTCTCACTTCATCTAAGTAATTATGATACACAAGGAAACAATAAATATAACTAGTTAATCTAAATATGGTATAAATTCGTTTTACATGTATTGTATTCACTATTGCATATTCTAACTCACTGCATTATAATTTTTTTATTGTGTCAGTATCTTTTAATTTCGCAGGAAATGTGTGTGTGTGTGTGTGTGTGTGTGTGTGTGTGTGTGTGTGTGTGTGTGTGTGTGTGTGTGTGTGTGTGTGTGTGTGTGTGTGTGTGTGTGTGTGTGTGTGTGTGTGTGTGTGTGTGTGTGTGTGTGTGTGTGTGTGTGTGTGTGTGTGTGTGTGTGTGTGTGTGTGTGTGTGTGTGTGTGTGTGTGTGTGTGTGTGTGTGTGTGTGTGTGTGTGTGTGTGTGTGTGTGTGTGTGTGTGTGTGTGTGTGTGTGTGTGTGTGTGTGTGTGTGTGTGTGTGTGTGTGTGTGTGTGTGTGTGTGTGTGTGTGTGTGTGTGTGTGTGTGTGTGTGTGTGTGTGTGTGTGTGTGTGTGTGTGTGTGTGTGTGTGTGTGTGTGTGTGTGTGTGTGTGTGTGTGTGTGTGTGTGTGTGTGTGTGTGTGTGTGTGTGTGTGTGTGTGTGTGTGTGTGTGTGTGTGTGTGTGTGTGTGTGTGTGTGTGTGTGTGTGTGTGTGTGTGTGTGTGTGTGTGTGTGTGTGTGTGTGTGTGTGTGTGTGTGTGTGTGTGTGTGTGTGTGTGTGTGTGTGTGTGTGTGTGTGTGTGTGTGTGTGTGTGTGTGTGTGTGTGTGTGTGTGTGTGTGTGTGTGTGTGTGTGTGTGTGTGTGTGTGTGTGTGTGTGTGTGTGTGTGTGTGTGTGTGTGTGTGTGTGTGTGTGTGTGTGTGTGTGTGTGTGTGTGTGTGTGTGTGTGTGTGTGTGTGTGTGTGTGTGTGTGTGTGTGTGTGTGTGTGTGTGTGTGTGTGTGTGTGTGTGTGTGTGTGTGTGTGTGTGTGTGTGTGTGTGTGTGTGTGTGTGTGTGTGTGTGTGTGTGTGTGTGTGTGTGTGTGTATTACATAGAATATTAACTAGGTTATGTTTAGATCACCACATGGTTTATACCTAAAATAGGCTGTGGTTAGTTGTGCTAAATGATTTCATATTATTTAAACCTACATAACAAAATCCGACACAATCATGTCCTACAATTCTTCTACTGAAACGAATTGTGCTTGTAGTAAAGATATTAAAAAAGATGAGGAATCTAATTTTGATTTGGTTTTAAAAGAAAAGTGGATGGAAGCCCAGAAAAATGGAGTGTTTCGTTATATATTAAACATTCAAGATTCAAAAATATTGGAAGGCAAATATCACTTTTTAGTCCAGGTAATGTTATTAAATAATTAATTATAATAAATATTTGTTTAATTTATTTTCAAATATTTTTTAATTGTTACAATTTTGTTTAAGTAATATAGTAATTTACAGGATAAAATATTTTACATGTTTCTATTGTTCACTTGTCATATGTGTAAATGTATGCTTTAATTTTACCATCTCTTGCATAAATATTCATGAGATAATTTTCTAGTTCAAATTTTAATAATTACAAATATGTTTTGTGTATTAATGTCATTAATACAAAAGTACATGTAAATCTGGTTACATATGCTTATCTCTTTGTTTTAATACTCTCAAGTACAGTTTGTTGATAACTTATAAAATAAAAATAAGCAGATAAAACAAAAATATTTACAAAATCAGTGATAATTTACAAAAATAAAAATGAAATAAATATTATGTAACTGTAATTATATCTAATAATATAATATAGATAATATTGTTTATTCTAGGAATATTTATAAGAGTAAAATTATATAAATTAACTTTATAGTGCAAAATCATATATAAAATAACAGTTAAAGAAGTAGCAATGAATATATATTTGTTATTATATTGCCAATACAATATCAGGATTGTTTATTTATTAATCAATGTATTATACTTTTAGGAATATATATCTATTGATGAACTAAAATTATTTAATGTTTTATGATTTATAATTATGAGAATCATAATGTCTCTCGTCCCTATTGTATTTCAAAGAACTTATAATCCTTTAACACATTGGCATCAGAGCATTTAGAAACTAATATATATATATATCATTTAGATTCTAGCAAAGGAATTCAAATGACATATATGTGAGTCACGGTGCTAATGTGTTAAGTTACTCTAGTATGACTTAGTTAATATAACTGTAACACAATGAAAGGAAAAAAATAATTCTATTGATTCATATATATGTAAATTCATCAACAAATAACATGGGAACTGCAAGACATTTGTATTACTGATTTAGTTAAAATTCTGCATATGGGAAGATCCTCACTCTGCAAAAGTATTCCATTATAAGAGCAAAGGTCAAATATACAAGATATATACAATATATATAATCAAAGATATATACAATCATAAATATAACATTGTCTTTTTCTGCATAGTAAATAAATTTGCAATACTGTAGTATTCAGTACTTTAATGCCCATAGGGTGCATTGTTAGAAAATTTAATATTTGAAAAAAAACCTTATTGCGCGCCATGGTACATTTATTGGAGTATACAATTGCTGATTAACCAGTTAGCTGTTGCGCCTTCTTTGAAAACTTTGAAAATTGTATACCTAAAATGTGTCACAGAAAGTAAGCGATGAAGTATAATGGCCAAATACAGAGTATGTGTGGCTGTTATAATATAGAATTAAGTTATAATAAAATGACTGTTTTATTTTTTAATTTTATTGCTGACATGAATTGTTATAACATGAAATATTGCCTTTTTTTGACATGATGAGTATATCTGTCATAAATAGCTAACTGGTTAAACATGCATCGCTGCTATAAATGTCGCCTATTACTGAATTGTTGTGACTAGCATCTCGTTAACATCTTTTTGCAAAAAAGATTAACATGTGTGCGTTGCCAGAGTGTTAGTTGGCAAAATGAGTTGGTATTGATGTGGACAATGATGTGGTTACCTATGGCATGCCGAACCTACACAGTTTTGTCTATCTTCTCAGCATCGGACATTTATGGTGGCTGAGACTTTGTTGGAAGACTTCTGTACTCATAAGCTTGTACCTGTACCTGTATCTGTTTGCCAATAATATACTTTATCTCCCAATGGGATGTTGCACCTTCATTTGTACATTTAGTCATTAACCAGATCTTGGAATACTTGTGCCTTGTGAATATGACTTCCAGTAATTTAATCCATAAAAATTGTGGTTAAAAATTTGCAAAATATCTAAACATCATAAGGAATTGAAAATTAGTAAAATGGTAGCTTTTATCTAAAGCTGCTTTTATCTAAAAGGTATAGCTAGTGAACGGGGTCAAAAGAGTCCTCCAACCAAATTTATGTAATGATGTGCCATATGATAGTACCAAAAAAACATCTTATATCAAATTTCAACTTTTTTCTCATCTAAAAAATAATTCATCTTATATTGAGCTCGAATTCACTCAACTACTTTGTAAGTCACATTATTGAACGATACTTCAAATTAACACAAATTCTAAAATTTTATACTATATTTATTATATATAGAAGGTATTAAAATATCCAAAACATAAAAGCTACTTTTTTGCGTGAAATTTTCGAGGAAATCGATTTTTGACACATTCACCACTGGAATATCTTATTAAAAAGCCTAAAAATCTATAAATTTATAAATTCTATAGTTCTATATATATTAGGTTACTCGAAAAGTTTCTTTCATTTCATAAGGTGATAATACATGAACAACAATTTCTGTTTTATATTATTTTATTGAATTAGGTATGACACATTCCATTATATTTCTATTATTATGTTCGTGCATAATTCAATAAAATAATATAAAACAAAAAACATTGTGCATCTATTATTGCCTTATAAAACGAATGAAACTTTTCGGACAACCTAATATATATATGTAACTGTATGAATAGAATAGATCACGAGAGAAGAAATGTAATTTAGGACTTAGAAAATCGATTTTCCAGGTAAAATTTGTAGTGGATTTGTTATTAACTGTTCTTGTATTGAATTTAATTATTCTCAAAATAAACTCGATTTTCCAGAATCGATCGTTCGATTTATTCTAAGCATTTACATTATTACATATATATATATAATCTGTAATTCTATAAATTTGTCATCTTTTACGGAAAGAAAATTGTCAAAAAGTTCGTAATGTTTGTAATATGCCACAATTTTCTACAGAAATTTTTTGTATGATGTTTCTCTTTGTTAACCTATTGAATAGTTCATCACCTGAGAAATGCGGTTTGGGAATCTCCTTAACCATGTAAATAAACCCCTTTGAATTATAAATACACTGAAATTCATCTGTTATTTAGAGAGATATACATACTTCCAGAAACTGCTAAGCCAGTAAATTGTTTAAGGTGTTATATACAAGGTGTTAAAAAAGTTGGACAATATTTTATGTAAATCTAGACATTAAATCCAAAAATTAAAAAACAGATTCACAAAAGAAAAAATACATTATAAGGAGAAGATGAAGATAAATAGTACTTTATATAAGATTAATTCTTATATGTACTGATATGTTCTATTCATTAGACACAGGCATTAAATGTTTAAAATATTTAATGATTCAAATTTTTATAAAGGTTTTATATGAACAATCCAATTATATATTGTTCTCTGATAAAACATATACAAACTTGTTTTAATCATATAAAAATTTTCTTTATTATTAATAATCTTATAATAAATAATATTTATTTTTCTTAATATTTAATACTGACAATTTTTATTAATTTTTAGCTAAATATTGATCGTGGTTATAAAAGAAGATCTCCAGAAAATATTATTTCGATGAACCAACCTTTCAATGAGAAAGACTTTAACTTTACAAAACTTGTGTCAGAAGAACAAATAATGAATTTAAATAATACAGACAAAGATGATATAATTGCAATTAATGCTAGTCCGATTGAATACTGTCATTCTCTGCTGTTGCCACAAAGATGTAAACAATTACCTCAACTTGTAACAAAGCATAGCTTATTGAAAGCTATTGAGTTGTTTTCCTAGAGTTTGTCTTCGTAAGTATATTCCACCTTTGAAGCAAAAGTACAGAAATTAAATCTTTAATTAATTTATAAATACATATGTTGATTGTTAAAAAATGCAATGTCAAAGGAAAGTTAATAAAACATACACAGTACTCTCATAAATTTCATTTTTCTTAATAATATTTATTAAGCATTATTCAGTTAATAAAATAAGATTATTGTAGTAATGCTTTATGAATAAAGAAGTAATTATTTTATGATTCTATTTTATTTTTGAAACTCTAATTGTTATAACATAAAACTTAATCAGTGATGCAATTCCAATTTAATAGGAAAAATAAAAATTTTGAAATTTTGGCATGATTTATTAACATTTTCTGACATTTAAAAATATTTACATTATAACTATTTACAATATCACATTGTTGTTTATAGTTTATAAGTATTTTCAATTAACCTTATTGTATCATTAAGCCCTTAACCCGCAACGTCGTGTTAGAGACGTGGTACATCCTACGGGCCAAACATAAGCAACACATGCACTTTGTACGTGAAACTTTGTACATTAGTTGGGATACATGCGACAAACACTTTTTTTTCTTGTCCGCATTCGGAAGTGCAGTATATTTTCTTGAAAAATATTAGAAAGGTACCCCTAAAAATAAGTTCAAAAAGAATGTTAAGCGTTGTCGAGGACATTGAAAGTTCTGCTAACATCGCAAAAAGTGATTTGATAAATATTTTAAATAGTGATAGTGACAGTAGTGATATTTCACTTTCTGTACGAGAACGTTGTAAGCGACTGGTTATCGAAGATGATATCGACGACGAAGACCACAGTAATCATCAACAACCAGAGCTATGGATTTGGGAAGAAGAAACTAATGAACCAAAAATTATGAAACTATACAGAGATTTCTGGTATAAAAGTAGGAACTTTGAGTTAGTTAGGTGAAAACAAAAAAGAAGTAGATGTTTTTAATGTAATATTTGATAACATATTTTGGGAAAATATTGTTATGGAAATGAATCGATATGCAAATCAAATAATGATCAATGAAAATAAAAGACTAAAACTAGATGAAACTTGGTTTCCTGTAAACTGTGGTGAAATCAAAATATATTTTTCACTATGTATAATAATGGGTGAAGTTAAGAAACCAACAATATAAATAAATTGATCTAAGAGAGCAGTTATAGAAACTCCAATTTTCAGGAAAACGATGTCGTTCAAAAGATTTCTGCAAATAACTAGATGTTTGCATTTTGCAGATAACAATTCGGTCAACAATACAGATAAATTATGTAAAATAAAATAAATAAATTTTAAATAAAATAAATTTTTTGAATCAAAGATTTAAAGAAGTATATACAATGCAAGAGGACATTGCTACCGATGAATCATTGATGAATTATAAGGGACACTTATCCTACAAACAATTTAATCCATTGGAAGGGACAAGATTCGGTATAAAATTTTATAAATTATGTGAGTCAAAATCGGGTTATTGCTATGATTTTAAAATATACATTGGTAATGATAAAATAAATTCTAGTGACAGTGCATCCAAAAGTGTTATCAAAGAACTATCACAGTCAATATTACATAAAGGATTGTTTAAATCTTTAATTAACAGTAAAACTAATGTTGTTGGAATAGTGCGCTCCAACAGAAATAATATGCCAAAAGATTTTTCTAAAGTAAAATTAAAAAAGGGTGAATATAGAATGAGGAACTGCAATGGAATACTGGCATTGAAATGGAAAGATAAACGAGACGTTTATATTCTTTCTTCAAAACACAAAACAGCAGAAATGATTGAACCAGATAAAAGTCGATTCAATTGTACTTTGAAACCAAAATGTGTCATTGAGCATAATAAAGGAATGATTGGAATTGATCGGCAAGACCAAATGTTAGCATGCTTCCCTGTGATGAGGAAATGTATGAAAGGATACCACCAAAAAGTTTTCTTTTACCTCTTTGATATTGCTTTGTTCAACTCGTACATTTTATTCAACAAAATAAATACTGGGAATATTATTATGCTGAATATAGAATTGAAATAGGCGAATCATTACTAAAAAATATACCGTTAACAGAGTATAAACGAAGAGGACGATTACCAAAGGGAGATTTACCAAAGAGACTGTACGCGAAATATTTGAGTTATTTTCCAAAGCATATAGATCCAACAATATCGAAATCACGGCCAGCAAGAGCCTGTAAAGTTTACACAAAACATAAAAAACGTAGCGAAGCAACGTGGGAGGGCAAAATATGCAAAGTTCCATTACATGTACCAATATGCTTCGAAATATACCACACGATTGAAGGTTATTAAATTTTTGTAAATTTTATCAAGACATTAATTATTTAAAATATGTGTTTATTTAGAAATTGCAATAAAAATTTTATTGAAATAATATTTATTATTCACTTCAAGATAATAATTTCTTTTTATTTATTTATTTATTATTGCTTAGTTTGTGCCTTTCGGCTTTGGACGAGCTTTCGGTTTTACATCTCGTTTACATATTACGCTTCTTATATATCTACCTCCCCTCTTATCCACTCTATTATATTGCACTCCCTCAATTATTCTGTCTCTAAAATTATGGCAACTTTTGGGCTTTTGCCTCCTTGCTATGCTTACTTATTGTCGTTCCTCCCTGTTTTGTATTGCCCTTCTCTTTTCTATTATTGTTTTCAGTTCTGTTAGTCCTTCTCCAGTCTCGTTTAGTATTTTCGCTGTGTCCTTTGGTCTTCCCGTTATTTCGCATTCTTCTATTACATGTCTCAGGTCTTCTTCTTTCCTTTTACATAGCCTGCATCTTTTTTCTCCCTCTTCTTTCCAGTATTCTCTTGCTTTGGTCTCGTTTCCACATCTGAATCTTGCTAATATTTTTCTATCCTTCCACTTCATCCTCCCTTTTAAGTATTTTGATTCCCTTATCCTTTTCCCCCTCTCTTCTGCTTCTCTTTTTCTCCTTTCTTCTATAATTTGATCTGCTGTCATCCTTTCTTGCTCTTCTCTTGCTTCCATCTGTGTCCCTCTATTTCTCACCTCTTCTAGCCCTTTCTTTCTCTTTCTTGCTCTTTTCCCTTCTTGGCCATTTCCCCAATTTCTCTCTCTTTCCTTTATGTACTCCTTTACTCCTTTTTTTGACTCTATGGCTTTCCCTTCATACCTTACTGCTCTTCTTAATGCCTTTTCTTTAATTTCTGTTAGCTTGCATTCTTCTATCAATATATAATTCGGTGTTGTCATATCTAACCTAAGATCCATTTCACATATCTTCTTTGTATTCTATCCAGCCTTTCTTCCATGTTCCAGCCCCATACCTCTGCTCCAAACAGCGCCACGCTCTCTACCAGTGCTCCAAACATCTTCATTTTCCTCTTGTAGTCCTGTTTGAAAATTCTTTCTCCCATGCTCCATGTTTTCTTCATTGTTATTGTTGTTCTCTTTTTCCTGTCTTGTATGTGTTTTTCATCACTGCCGTTTTTCTGTAGTATGTACCCCAGGTATCTTATTTCGTCCACTTCTTCTAATTCTTGCTCTCCCCATTTCCATTTTCTTTGTCTCCTCTTGTTCTTTCTTTTCTCGAAAACTACTATCTTAGTAGTATTTTCCGCGCTCAGCTCCAATTCGGTTTCCTTTAAAAAATTTTCGAATCTCTTTAGCATTTCCTTCAGCTCCTCTTCTCTATCCGCCATCAGCACAATATCGTTTGCATTGTCAATGACCATACCTTCCTTTCTCCTACCACGATGCCCCCGATTTGTCCTTTCCTTTATTCTTCTTTCAACCCCACCACGTAGATGTTGAATAACGTCGGGCTCAACGTGCATCCTTGTCTGACTTCCCTCAGTGTCCAAAATTCTTTTGCGTTGTTACCCTTGATTCTCACCACATTGTTTCTGCGTACAACTCTTTTATCCTTCGAATTAGTTTTTCGTTAATCCCCATTTTTCTCATTTTCTCCTCCAATTTCTCTCTGTTTAACCAGTCGAACGCCGCTTTTAAGTCCGCAAAGCAGGCATATAGTGTCCCTTTTTCTCTATTCAACTGTTTGTCTATGATATGGTTAATCACAAATACCGCGTCGGTCACTCCTCTTCCTTTTTTAAATCCGAATTGACTCTCTTCCAGTTTGGTTTCAATCTCTGCCTTCAGCCGTTCGTCCAGTATCTCTGCGTAAATCTTGTATGCTGTGTCCATTAATGTTACTCCTCTGTAACTTTTCGCTACTCTCTTGTCCCCCTTCTTGTATATCGGACATATTACTCCTTTTTTCCAATCTTCTGGTATCCCCTCCCCATTCCATATTTTCCTTAACAAATCTCATAACGCTTCCCCTACTTCTTTCGGTGCATACTTCCATACTTCATTTTCTAACCCGTCTTCCCCCATTCCTTTCTTCTCCTTCAAGTTCCTTAGTTGGTAGATCACCTCTTCCTTCTCTATATTATCTTGTCTCTCCTTCATTATTTTCTCTTCTGCTCGATGCTTCTCCGTTTTTCTGCCCTCTTTGTGCTCTGTTCCTTCTAAACTTTCCATGAAGTGATTTTTCCACCCTTCTTCGCTTATTTCTTCATCTATACTTTCTCTTCTTCTTCTATATTTATTTATGTATTTCCACGCTTTTTGTTCTGTTTTGATCTTCTTGATTTTCTCCATTTCTTCTTCGTGTCTTTTCTTTCTTTGTTTGCACCACTGTTTGAATGCCTTTTTCCCCTCTATGAGCGCTTCTCTACTGCATTTTCCTTTCATAAACTTTCTCACTTTCCTTCTTATCTCTCTTTTCCTCTCTTTCCACTTCTTGTCGTACCACACTTTCTCTCCCATGCCCCATTTCCTCATCTTCACTTTCTTCTTTGGCATTGCTTCGTTTATCTTCTTTTTGATTTCTGTCCACATTTCGTCTACTGTTTTTCCATTGTAGGTCCAGTCTTTACATTCCTCCAAGTATTTTTCCACACTTCCGTTTGTCCATTCTCTTTTCTCCTTCTCTTCTTCTTTCTTTTCCTCATTTTTTTGTAATTCCGGCCCCCTATTTCTATTTCTAACGGCATGTGGTCCGATTCTGTTCTTTTTCCTACTTCATGTCAATTATTTCTTCTGTCGCCTCCTGATTGCCAATCGCATAGTCTATTACTGAGTTTCCTCTCTCCCCAATATAGGTCCACTCCTCTCCTTCTTTATCTCTGCCATTGATTATCGTCCAGCCTCTCTCTTCCAGATACTTTAGCAGTGTTCTTCCTTCCATGTTTACTGTCTTGTCTTTTGTCTCCCTCTTTTCCCGTTCTTGCGTTCCAGTCTCCGCTGATGATCATCACTTCCTCTTCTCTTCCGTCTACTCTTTCCTCTATTTTTTCCATGTCCCTTTTGTATCTTGATTATAAACCATCATTATTCTATATGTCTTGTCATTGTATATTATTTTTCTTTCAACTATATTATCACTTATTTCTTTATATTCTATTTCTCTTAGTTCTTTATTTATACCCGTTATTATCCCCCCCCCCCCTTTGCACTTCCTTTTTTCTTACTCTCATTGCTGTCCTGCATTTCCAGTCGAATTCTTTGGGCAGTCTATATTTTAATTTTTCCCCATTTGCCTTCCTTTATCCATGTTTCCGTGAGTCCGATCACGTCGAATGTCTTCGGATATTCCCACACCTCCCTGTTCTTGCTTATTAGCCCTGATACATTCCAGAAGTACGTTTTCGTCCCCTTTGTAACCCCCTTTCCCCCTTTTTTCATTTTTCTCCCCCTCTCTATCTTTCTTCTTTCAGCCTCTCTTCATTTTCGTTCCATCTGTACCATTTGTTTTCTATTTTTAGCTTCTTGTATCCTATCTTTACATATTCGCTCTTTTCCCTTCTTTCTTTGGCTACCCTTCTTATGTGTAACTGTACCTCCCTTTCTTTTCTCGTCAGATCTTCGTCTATGTATACACCCTTTTTCAATTTGCTTTTCTCCTTCGTTATCCGTATCTTTTCCTCCATCGATTTCATCGTCGCCACTATTATTGTGTTCTTGCCCCCCCCCCCCTTTATCATATGTGCTCTTTCTACTTCTGCCCCTATCTTCATTTTTTCGTTTATGAACTCCTTTACTGTCTCTTCATTGCTTCCTTCGTTCCAGTCCTTTAATTACTATGTTCCTTCTTCTTTTCTCTCTCTCTCTCTCTCTCTCTCTCTCTCTCTCTCTCTGCTCTGTCTTTCTCCTCCTCGATTCTTCTAATTCTGCCCAATGGTTCCTTCTTTTCCCTTTCCCACTCTTCTCTCTCACTTCTTTCCTCTTCCTCTTTCATTTCCCTCTTCATCTCCTCCACTTTTTTCGAATATCCCTTTTATTTCTTTTATCATTGTCTTAAATCTTCTTTCCATTTTCTCTGCTTTTTCCATCATTACTTCCATTCCTTTCTCCCTGGCTGGTGTCTCTTTTTCTGTCGAGCTGTATTTGTCCAGTGTATTTTTGAAGACTGCCTTATTTCCCATTTTACCAGTGCTCCTTGGTCTTCCCTTGTTTGTCGCCATCTGCCGTTTCCCTACCTTACTTTGTTTTGCCGCGCTTCTGACCTCCTAACCTCTTCTTTTCTAGTTTTTTTTATTTATAGCTCTCTCTGGTTCTAGTCTTTTTTTTCACTTTTCTTTTGCTTTCTCCTCGTATGCTCACTCTTTATTTTCCCTTCTTCATGCCAGTTTGTGCGTCCTTTTCCTTTTTCCCTTCACACTTCACTTTTTCCGCAGAGGTCTCCGTCCGCGTGTTACCCTCGCTCCGAATCGAACCGAAAGTCCCATAAATCTTTCTTGTTCAATGATCAATTGGTAATAGCTATTTATCAAACATCTTGCAACATAAAGTTAGTTGTGTAGCGGCACATGAGTCAGAGGACAATTCATATCATGTTGTTGTTTCGGATTATCAAGATCATTAGGACACAAGTAATGTAAGAACAAATAGACTCCGGGAAAAACAATGTTACCGCTACGCATAACCGTCGAACAAAGACGATTTAATCTTCCGACTCTCCCCCCCCCCCCCGCCCCCCATCGACCAGTATAAATAAACCGACGCAACCAAAAAGAGTTTAGTATCTACGAGTATTACGAGCATCTTTCTGTATGTAACGAGCGATCCAAGTGTTATTACGAGTTATCTACCAAGTTACGCGACGAGCATTTATCGAGTGTTTATCCGCGATTTTATTTTGCGATTTATACTTTGTGCTAAAGCCTCAGCGAATATAGGCTGTAGATTAATTTATTATTTTAAATAAATTGGACGGTTACGACAACAAACGATAACCTCCAATAAATCTCACGGTCAAACATCCATATATACCTGTCCTCTACAGTTGTACCTTACTGATCAGAAGAATGGTGCGATTTACACAACTTTGAACGCTCAGCCAGACTGTGAAATGGCTCGACCCTGCCGTTGGTTACAGCACGCGATGTTCGAACTTAAATCGTAAGGCAATGGATTAACTATCTTGGATTTGTGCAACATGCAACAATAAATGTCTTAACCGTTTGAGTCTCAGGTGTCGAAAAATCGCGGACAGCGTGCTAACGCTTGTCTTAATCGACTGTGAAGAGAAACAAGCGGCGCAATAGCACTCGTCATATTTGTTATTTTTATGACATAGTTTATAAATATTTCAAGTTTTATTCAATAAAAATTATTGAGAAGGTAACAATGAAATACAGAATACAGTTCAAATATATTGGGACCTTTCGACACAAAATCTAAACAGCGCGATCGCGCTGCTTGGTACTCAAACGGTTAAGTTCGTGATTTTATTGTTCAATGGAATCCAGTTGTGAAATTCTGATCAAAGAAATAATATTACATATTTCAAAATCTAATCCATATTATATTTATACTTATAATAAAATAATATTTTTAATCTACTATTTTAAATAACCAAGAGCTTAAATATACCTGAGTTTTCGATATAAGATCTACAGAGAATAAAAAGAATAATTGGAGTAAATAAATAACTAAAGCTTAACAATTTGATAATATGTTGTTTGCAGATATATCAGGGTGGCTTTTAACAGTCTTTGTGCTTTTGCATCTGTGAACCATCTTCATTGGCATTTATACTACTTGAGATGGAGGATGTTACTGGAATATATTGTAACTACATTTTTATTCTGTTATTCCTTATATATATATATATATATATATATATATATATATATATATATATATATATATATATATATATATCTTACTAGTCCAGTCGAGTTACATTGAATTAAATTAAATCCATTTCATTAAAAAAATTCTAATTATTGTTCTATCGCTTAATGTGGTCCTATTGACAATTGAGAATGAGAATCTGTTCAAGGTAAGAGATTATTTTCAACAATACATAATCAGAAGTGGTATAATTGTAAAAATCAGTCTCTTCTCTTACTTAGTTGCTTATATCTGGGGACTGAGTGGAGATAGAGGAAAATATTACAAATGAATGTTGTAGACCACCAACTGAACTGCAATTTGGATTAAAAAATTATCATTATCACACAAGAATATCTGTGTGAAAAATTAATAACTTACTGTATTAACAAATTATAACATGTGTTACAAAGTTTTATTCTTTTTAAAAAAACAAATGAAAACTTTAAAATTCATAATTTTGCAATAAATTTATTTTCAGGGTGGAAAGGAGGTGTTCAAGTATACTTATACTTAATTATAATTATATATATTATATAGTTGATTGAATGTTGAATGAGAGGGCCATTCTTTATTGATATCCTTGGTGTTTTTATATATATAGTGTATTGGGTAGTTGCTATGTCAAGGAATCAATCGATTGGAATAGGGCAGTCATCACGATAATCATGAGTATCAGGCTATTATTATAGACTATAGGTGCTTAATAAGAATGTTATGTTGCTATGATAGAGGGGACACATGGTAATCTGTTATTTCCAATTGTATTGATTTCTTTGTGACTTAAACATTCATAAACAATTGAAACATTTAATAAGATTCACAATAGGGAAATTTTATTTCGATTCCTTAGTACTTGCCTTATAAATAAATGGGATAACTCTAGAAATGACTAGAAATAACTACTTAACTTAAAATATCATAAATCAACAATTTCACATATCGTTTTTTTTATTTTTTTTACAACTCGTGAAACCAATTTTATTTACTAAATATTGTAATAATGATAATAATGCACACGGTGAGCAAACCAAATTATACAGTTGTATGTACAAAGAAAATTTAGAAGAAAAGTTTTTAGTATTTATATGAACAAAATGATGAGTAGCTTTTGCATAAATCATTATTCGCTGTCATAAACAATAAGAAACATGAAAAATAAACATAATATGTACAATTATCGTGGTTAGAGGAAATGTAAGAAATTTTTTGACAATACAGTAGGAATACGTTTGTCCAAACGACTCGAGGAACAAGATCATTTGGATAATAAAAGTTCACTCACTACCTCCAGCAGCTACTCTTATTATAGTAGGATAGTGAATACCGGAAGGTAGTGACTCTTCCTCTTCACATGATTACTTATCCCTTGAAAACTATTTAACTCTTATTACTATTTATTTGTATAATGGCTGCATGACATTCGTTTTGTATCAGTTATTACAAAATAAATGTATAAATAAAATTTCAAATAAATGAAGAGGGTAATGAAGTCGATTTATAATGCTCAGGTCTGCCACGATGCTTTTTCTCGGAGTGAAGTTTTGGCTTGACTTTCAACAAGCTCTTATCGAATTTTTAATAGAACACTGCGCTATACATAAGAAATAAAATTATTTATATAAATTATAATAAATGCTATGAATATGAAGCTAATGCAGAACAAGTGGTGAAAACAAAAAATTATAATTTAATAAATTTATACGCTTGTGGTTTCCCTCCATGTCAAGTTCAATTAAAGCAGCAAATTTGAAACCTGCAGTATATATCTAACGTTTGGAGCAATACTCATTAAAAATATCCTCACACAAACCAGATCAGGAACTAAAACATATACGCAAAAGCATACAAAATTGGCTAAAAACTCTAACATTTCCAGTTTTGGATTGTTCTGCACAAAACTTCGACCTCAGACCCACAGAAAATCTATAGGAATTATTAAAAAAACGAATGTGTGAATCGTATGTTCTACCGCTATCATCGCTCGCTCATCGAATTGCATAATAGAATTAATAGAAGCAACGCGAACGAAAATGAGGAAGAACAAGAGGACTAAAGTTGTAGGATGCAGAATACTGGGAAACGAAAAAGGCACTGACAATATGTCTTGGAAAGACCAAAAAAGTAAAACAAGTATGACATAAGAAGAATATAAAAGTATAAAGAGCAGAAAAAGAAGAGTATAAAATATTATGTAAAGAAAAAGAAGAACAAAAAATATACGAAAAGATGGAAGAGGTAAGGGGTTGTAAAACGAAGGCAGAAATATGGGCATATGTTAATGGGAAGAGAAAGAAGAAAAGCAAGACAATTGCTCATATAAAGATGGAAAAGTGGAAATAACATTTCAATGACCTATTACAAGATAAACAAGGGATATGCAGGAGAAGTAGAAGAAAGGGAAATAGAGGATTAAATAGGAAGAATAAACAAGAGAAAAGCAGTAAGCAGAGACAAGATACAAAATAAAGCATGAATATATGGTGCAGGAGAAGCCAGAAGGAAACTAAAGGAAATAGTAAGAAGAATCTGGAATGAAGAAGACCTGTCGACAGATTGGAGAAAGGGAGAAATAACAACCATAAATAAGGTTTACTGCATATAAGGTTTACGCAATGATGTTAAAAGAACAACCAATGAAAAAAGTAGAGAGGAAGAAAATACTCTCAGAAACACAACCAAGATTCAGAATAGGTCGATGCACGTTAGATAACATATGTATATATTAAAATGTATATGTAAATTCTATAGAATTCAAATTACTCGCCTTGTTACGATCGTTCGCGGAGAGACGCGGTCGCGAGGAAAACGCGTCAGCGAGAGGCGTAAATTCTCGCTACGATTCGGTTAATCGACGCCGTGAAGTAGTCGTTTCCCTGTTTCAGTTAAGATAACAGAGGTGGTTGAATGAGTATGACACAGCATAGTAAGTTATATTTCACCGTTTATTCCAACAACTTATAACGAAGGCAGTTACGCTGGTGCGTATGTACGAGATGAGTGAGTGACTGATCTACGGGTGTGTATACCCGGTCGAAGGATGTTGACCGTTCGAAGGATGTAAAATCAGTACTGTCTTGGGAGACGATGCTGTGTCGGAGGAAAGCTAAGGATAGGTGTGTCTAGCGCACGGGACCATCGGATTTGTTGGTGATGATTTTAGTTAAGAGAGTGAGGGAAATAGGCTTCGTTGTTAATTGGTTAAACGAAGGGTCTTAACCGCCCTCGAGAGAAAGTGGTTCGTGGGAGGAAAATTGCATCATGCGTGAGAAAAACTAACTTTCCCTTGTCAAGCCGTGGTAGACAATGGTCTTTAGAAATGCTTCGGAAACAGACGTTTGTTTGGTTTGAAGGACCTCGACTAGGAAATTCCTGAGATTTATGGAAGGTACTTGAGACTATTGAGGGTACGCAGTGAGTATCCGAAGACATCTGGTTGCCATCTTGCCCGCGGTGTGTGGCCTGGGCTAGGTAAAGTGTTACGCGATGTAACACGCCTGCTGACATTTTTACTTTTGCTTTGTTTTATTGGCAGTCATTCTGATGAATAGATTAGATCAGGAGAGAAGAATGGTAATTTAGGACTTGGGAAATCGATTATTGATTTTCCAGAATCGATCGTCTGATTTACTCTAAGGATTTACGTTATTACAAATCGATTTTCTCTACGTCATGCCGTTGAAGATTATTCTCCGTATCACCATAAACGAAAACACAAAAGGTGGAAGAATAGAATGTGTAGAATCTATAAGAAAACCAAAAGATGAAGTGAATTATGTTTTTCCGCTGGAATATCAATCAAGAAGTTATCATCCCGGATTATTCAGTTCATCAATTGTTAAGAACGCCTCAAAAAGTCTAACTAAGGTAGGTCAATATAGAAATATATCACACTTACGATGGATGATGAGACTGCGGCATCATACATCTATACGAACTTAAACTTTGTGTTTCAAAATTCTTACTTAGAAGAATCAGAAATCATCTCTAAAAAGGAAAATAAAGACTGAAAGCAACTCTAGTTTTGATATGGGAAGACTTTTGGAAATTCTTCAAAAAAAAAAAAAAAAAAAGAGGTGTTTATGACGCTGGAGCCAATGCAAGTTCTATTAACCAAAAGATTATTTATAAAATAAAAGCAGATCTAACCGAACATAAGAGTGTTTTCAAAACTATCAGTGGCAATGACTTCACGAGTGTCCGGGTGAAACCTCTAATGAAGATAAATAAAAGATAGATAAATAATAGAACAAATAATGGATGTTTTCGTGGTACGCAACGATAAGTTCACATACCACCTTGTCCTAGGGTTGGACGCCATAAAAAGTTCAAATTAATACAAGATAAGAATTTCAGAATTGCTCAAAAAGTTAAAAAAAATTGTTATAAAAGAAGATCACGAAAATCACAAAGAAGAAGAAATAATATCCGAGAAAAAAGAAGAAAGAAAGAATGATCAGATGAGAAGAGAGATAAACTTCACTGAATACATGGAGAATGATCAATTTGTTGACAACCTTGAACATTTAAACAGTCCGGAGAAAAAAGAAGTGCTTTGTCTTATAGAGAAATATAGAGAAATACATTCAGCCAGCATATCAGGCATATAGAACTGTTGATGAGGGCTATTAAGAAATAAGGCTTTCACTTGAAACTGGTCAAATGTAATTTTGCAAAAAGTTCAATGAAATATATTAGCCACATCATTGAGAAAGACGGTGTGCGACCAGGAAAAGATAACCTCAGAGCAATACGCGAATTTGAACGTCCAAAGAACAAAAGAAATGTAAGACAATTGATAGGAAAATTTAATTTTTATTATAGGTACGTAGAAGATGGTTATAAACTCTTGGAGCCACTTCATTACTTACTGAGGAAAAATGTGGAATTTTGCTGGACTGAGAAATATGGGAAGTCAATCCAAAAGATTAAGAAATATTTCTGTCCTAATCTAATCTAATCCTGCCCTAATCTAATTATTCATTTATACAGATGCAAGTGGGGACCGGTTTAGGAGCTGTTTTGAAGCAACCCCGAAAGAACGGAATACAACAGCCTATTGCTTACTTCTCAAGAAAATTGAAACTGACAGAATCGAAGAAGAAAACGATTCATCTCGAATGTCTTGTTATTAAAGAAGCGATTCTGTATTGGCAACATTGGTTAATCGGCAGAAACTTTACCGTTTTGTCATTTTCATTGATTAGTTTTCAAACGCTGTTCTCATGCCCATGTCAAAAACGTAGCGCTCAGGCGATATCATCAAACTCATAAATTCGACGGGAGTAACTGATTCCATAAAAATTATTCTCGCAGATCGATATCCGGTAATGGCATCCGTAGGAGATTCAAGATTTAGAAGTTTGTAACCCTCTTGCAATGTCACGAGGCAAGGAGTAACATATTTTACTACATGATAGAATACGGAAACAATAGGAATAAATATTTGCGGATTATTGCCAAATCCTAGTGGAGAGTACTGCAAGATGTATTAATGCTATTTTACAAGCAAATGAGTTATAGTCGAAATGCTAATAAATATATTGAAACTGAAACATTACATTGTTGAAAACGAAGTGTTAAACTGAGTCAATCAATTCTTTTTGTTACAAATAAATGAAAACGTTCATATTACGAAAAAATTTCTTACGCATCCTCTGAGCATGATAATTGTATATCTTATGTTCATTTTCATATTCGTTACTGTTTATGATAATAAATGGTTATTTACACAAAAGCGGAAAGTATGGATTCACTTGAGCTGTGACTCAGTTTAGTTCTTTAGTGCATGTTATACTGTATTTTCGACCAATCACGGGGAGACGCAATCGCGAGGAACCACGTCAACGGGAGTCGTAAATTCCCGTTACGATTATAATAATCGACACCACGAGTTGATCGATCCCCCGATTTCCTTTAAGATAATAAGAGTGGTTGAGAGGGTATAACACTGTAATTCACAGGGTTATAAATTTATATTTTAACACTTAAGTTACACCGTTGCTTATGATATATATCGTCGACAATGATTTAGCGTATAGAGACGCGATACAATGGCACACTATTCGTTGGTGATAGAGCAAGACTCGTATAGTTTTGTTATAGTTGACGTAGCAATAAGGGAAAAGACAAAGCTGAACTAACCCGTTACTGACATGTTTACTTTTCTAGCGTTGTAGAATAAGTAAAGTTGACTTTTCTAGCGTTGAAGAATGTTGAGGTTATTCGGTGTGTAAACAGAGAAAACATGTGGATAAATTGTAAGGCAGAAAATATATTTAAATAGAAGTGTAATTATAAGTAAGAATACAATTTGAGCTGGTCCAGATCCACACGCTAGCTGTGTTACCCAATAACTGAAAACCCCGAAGCCAACGTCGCCTATCTACTGTTAACGGTCTGATTTCGTCGCAGGCTTTTGTCTACGCGCTGTCGATGGCTTCAGTGCTTGAGAAAACTAAAAAGACCAGATGTAGAGTTTTCTTATAAGTGGTGACCACTTCAACAAAGAAGAAATAAGGTACAGTGACGATGC
Source organism: Bombus huntii (assembly GCF_024542735.1). Taxonomy (NCBI): domain Eukaryota; kingdom Metazoa; phylum Arthropoda; class Insecta; order Hymenoptera; family Apidae; genus Bombus; species Bombus huntii. The sequence continues at coordinate 7,044,187 of NC_066254.1, forward strand.
TGTGCCGGAAGAAAGCTAGCGATGGGAGTGTCTAGCGCACGGGACCATCGGATGTGCTCATGACATTGTGGTTAGAAAAGTGAGGGCAGTATACATTGCTTCTGATTGGATAAACGAAGGTTGGTGGACTAGGAAGCCGCCCTCCGTAGGAAGTTGCTAGTGGGAAGCATCGTACGTGAGAAAAACTAACTTTCCCGTGTCAAGCCGTAGTAGACAATACTCTTTAGAAAAACGACATTTGTCCGGTCTAAAGGACCTTAGCTAGCGAATTCCTAAGATTTACGATGGGTCCTTAAGACTATTGAGTATATGCAGTAAGGATGCGCGGACATCTGGTTCTCGTCTGGCCCGCGGTGTGTGGCCTGGTCTAGGTAGAGTGTCGCCCGACGTAACACTTACCGTTGTCCTCTGTCGACTAGTAGTCGTTGGGCGAAGTTCAGGTTCCTCAGATCGCTGGCTATTACCATCTGTGCTATTTCGTATCGTAAATTGAGCAAATATGTCTTAAGTATTTCGCATTCTTCAATATCCATAGCTACGCGTCGTTCAGTTGGCGTGTGGTTTTCGTTTTGAACTGCTTAATTTAATTCATTGAGCTGTTGTCGGAACCTGGAGTTGAAAGATTATACGCTTTCTGCTGCTCCTTGTTTTAAATTTTTCAATTTGTTCCAGCAATTACTAATAGCGGTTAGTGCTGATACGTGTTGTCTTAAACATGATTATAAGTCTTCAAGCGAGTTGATCTTTAGATAGCGTATGTTTCGATGAGTATAAGGTGTAACAATAGTTCTCCGTCACTTGCCTTGCACACTTTGTCATGGCTCTCACTTTGCCGATTGATAGGACAAAGTCTTCCACAATTACGTCGTCTCGACCCCGTAGTGTCTCAGCAATACGTATGGCCTTTTCTGCTTGGACGCCTTGTTCTTCGTCGCAGTCGTTTCTTGGTCTGATTGTGACATGACTAGTTTTACTTCGTAATCTCTGTAAAGCGTCTGATTCTTGTCAAGCGGTTTCTAAATGGGTGGTCATCTGTGACTGGTCGATTCCGGTGTCGTATTTCAGATCCATGGTTTTTGCAAGATTACTATTTCTAAAGCTTCTAAACTCGTGAGTTAGGCTTTGAAATTGTTCAATCAAAGTAGCAATTAGTTCGCGTTGCTTTTCGGTACTCTTGTTAGTTGGATTTATGTTGAGAGGTATGATACTTGCAGCAGAAGAAGAATCACTACCTTCAGAACGTATTTCGGCTCTACTGTTTCCATAGTGTGCCAAAACCAATTTACCATTCTTTTGACCAATTAGGTGTCCATGATCCTTCGCTGTAGAATCCGTGAAGTTCCCGTTGAAGTTTCCTCTTGTTATTGCACGTTGTCTTGACAGCTATAATATTTAGGAGGATGTATTTTTTAAAATTACTTAAAACGAAATTGATGTAATATCTGTTTCCCTTTCAAACGTTTTTTAAATACGAAAGATCGGAATCAAATCTTTTGTGTCTTTTTTCATTTAGCGATATTGTTAAAATTATTTTTATTGTTGCAAAATCATGTTATCTTGATTAATAAATTATTTCTATATAAAATATTGATCGTTAAACTTTGAAGTAAATTGTACTAAATAAGAACATGATCTCAACATAACATATGAATAAGAATAAAATAAATAATAAGATGTAAGAAAAATAATAATTTTTACATATGCTGTAAGCTCAGTCCCAAGATATGAGCCAATGGATCTGCGGTTGGGCATGGCACCTTCTGCACGTTACATCCATATATTTTTTCTTTGCCCGTGTCAAGGTGGTTTTGGTGCCAAAGGTGTTTGTACGGAATCGCAAGGCATCGATGAAGCGGGATGGTTTTAATAGTCAACCACACATTGCCATGTTTTTCTTTAGCGAAGTCAGCTACTCCTTGATCCTGACTTCTTAGTTCGGCCCATTGTTTAATGTGTTGGCCTTTAAATCTTTTACTGGCCTTCTCAATGTCCTCGGAGGTGGCCGGCCAATTAATCCTCAGGGAGGCTCTCCAGGTATCCGTGGAGCTCGTCCACTCGACACTGTGCTTCCCTCTCATCTTCACCAAGCGAGACGATGTCATCAACAAAGGCCAGCACAGGAATCTCATGTCTTTCATTTATATTTATGCCACCGGTCTTCCTATTGATTATTTCTATCAGCGGCTCAAGGCACAGATTAAATAGCAGCGGTGATAACGGATAACCCTGCTTAACCCCCCTGAGGATTTCAACCTCGACCCCTATATTATCCTTCGTTTTAGTAATCACTTTACAATTTTGATACATTTCAATAATTATGTCATTTATAGGGGTCGGTACGCCCTTTCTCTCCAGGCAAGGTCTGATTGCCGAACAGGGTATGGTGTCGAAGGCTTTCGAGATGTCTACAATAGTGAACACCCCGTGTCGATGTCTTTTACAATGATCTAAAGCTGCGTTCATTAATTCTATATTTATTTTGCACCCGCTTTCTGATGTAAACCCCTTCTGCCTTATATCCTGGGTGATATCACTCCTGAGCCGTCCGTCGAAGTTCGACGAGAACATTCGACTTAAAACTAAGCCAATTGTAATTGGTCGCTAATTTTCAACAATGCTAGCATCTTTATTGGACTTCGGAATTAATGTAGTCCTATTCTCCTTCCACGAGGTCGGAAAGTAGGAACTATACCATAGCATGTTGAAAAATTTGGCGAGTATAATAGGCAGGCCAGGTATTAATAGATTTTCTTTCAATAGCCCATCTGGTCCTGCCGCAGACTTCTTCCTTATATTCTTTATTTTGTCCTCGACTTCCCCGACGGTAGTCGGCCCGAAGTAGTCACCTAGCGGCAATTCTGGGGCACTAGTGTAATATCGGAAAATAAGGATAGAAATTTTTTCCCGATTACTTACAATTTATTAATATTAAACTGAATATACGGATATAAATTGGACAGAGAACGATATTTAACGGAAACTAAATGCAATACTCGTATCTATATCAAATAACTTTACAGTTATTTGATCACTCTCGTCACAACGAATCTAACACACACACTCTCTCTCTCTCTAACAACTCTATCAATTCTCACGACTCTACTCTTCGACGACTCGAAACGTCTAACGACTCTACTCTTCAACGACTCAATTAGCTCTAACGACTCTACTCTTCAACGACTCAATTCGCTCTGACTCTCGCAACACACTCGCTTTTCGACTCGCATACTCTGACCTCTCGGTCATCGCTCCTTGAACCCGAAACCGTCCTTCTGCTCTAGCGTTCTTTATTGTTTTTCTCATATCTCTGTAAGAACTAGGTGACTTTAGTCACATAGGCGCTCTTAAATGTAAACGAACCACAGAAGGACGACGTACACGGTTTTTTCTATTTTCAACCGATCTCTAATTCAAATTTATTCTACGATATTACACTATTTTCTAATATTATCGGATTTATGGGGCCAGTTCTCCCCCATAGATCATGTAGGGGTGTGACTTGGGTAGGCGCTCCAAAGGTGCTCCTGCGCCACGAGCAACCATAATTCTTGATCTCTTAATCAACCAGGTTGATTTTGAGTGTCACTGGTATCAATACTGATGTTAGCATGTGCGACCTTAAGAGAGTCATAGTTACTCCCGCCACGGAGTTGGCCCCGCAACTCTTAACACGTTCGTCGCCCAGCGTGATTCGGTTATGTTTCCTGCGGGGCCCAAATCCGACCACCGATACGCTGAACGTAAATAGAACGATAAGCGGGAATTCACTGTTTATCGCCTTCGATTCATTGTAAAGAAAAGATTATTTAGTTCTGAAATGGAGAAAGTGATAAGCTTTCCAGCTAGAGTATTCCGAGGGATCTCATGGCAGATATCTCAAATCTTTCATTTATATACATGGAGCATACTTGTCATATAAACATCATTGTTATCGATGATCTCGTCTTATAAAAGTTCTAGAGCAGATTCTTCATGTGCCTTTGCTGCACTTACTTATTGAATATATAGTACATTGGTATTGTACATGCGAGAGTGAGGAAACGTAGAGTGAACACACACGTGTATGTATCCTCTCCCTAGTATGTATCTCTCCTAGTGTAGGAGCGTCAAATGATAGCGAGAACCGTTGGGCAAGAGCGATGGGCTTTTGTAAGTGCTATAGACCTCCTGCGAGAACGATATCTTAAAAAGAGCAACACGCAAAGAGTAGAGAAGAAGTGTTCAAGGCTAGATCCAAATATGATACAATGCTGAAAAACTAAAATTAATACATGGTTAATGGTTCTGTTGATTTTGCTGGTTGGTTTGTTTGGGGGATTTAATCAGTGAATGAATTTCATTAAGTGAAGAAAAGTTCGAGCCGTTTATGGAAAAGATCACGACACCAAAGGTTAAGTAAGAAAACAATAGGAAGATTTCGAACAAGTAGAATAAACAAAAAAAAAATCAATATGAAAAGAAAGGAAATCACGATTCCAGTTTTTGATAGAGAGGACTACAGTATGTAGAAGAAAAGAATTACGATGTTTCTGAAGCTTAAAAAATGTGATACTGTCGTAATTAGAGAAAAGACTAATACAGATAATGCAGATTGGGATAAAAACGACTTGAAGTCTTACAGCGTAATCTTAAATAAGCAGCTAGAATTTATTAGTGAGAAACAAACGGCATATGGAATAATGAAAAAGTTAGACGAGATGTATTTGAAGGAATCTATAGCACTACAAATTGTGTGCAGAAATAGAGTGGAAAAGATAAGGCTTGATAAGCTAGTAAATGTATGAAAAAATGCGGGTGCACAAGTAGAAAGAAAAGGAAAGCTGATTTACATGCATTTTACCCGAAGCATATAACTATATAGGAGATCTGGTAAATGTCTTGAAGAAAGAAGATCAAACAGTAGCGTATGTGAAAAATAAAATCGAAATAGCTGAAATGGAAAATAAATCTGATCATGGAGAAAGAAGAACTAACGCATTTGCTGCAAAAAAAGGAAGATGCTTCAAATGTGGGAAAGCAGAGCATTTTGTGAGAGTGTCAAAGTGGCGTCCAAGCGGGAGGCAGTAACGGTTATTGGCGCGGATCAACACGGGCTAGTGGTAGAGGAAGGGAAAACAGAGGCTATACAAGCAGGAGACGCGAAAACTCCCATCGTCAACAAGTAGCCGGCACGAGCGAGCAGAGCAACTCAGGGGTAGACGCATGAATCACAGGCTCATAATATGGTAATGGGATGGTTCTGTGTCCTAAATGTCCTGCAGAATCACGGCCATAGAGGCAGCGACCATCTAGTGTGCCAGGCGCAGAGGACAGTGGTAGGATAGGCACTTCTGATCTGCACCCGGCGGCAGCCCTTCCACAGAGCTCAGGACCTTATGATATAAACCTACCCAGAATCCGCAGTCCACACATTCTAAAATCCGAATTTTTTATCTTACTTACGAAATGTTCGAACTACGACGCGAGATCACCGGTGACCTGTTAATTTCGTGATTTCTTGTGTTTCCTACGTGACAAAATTGGCAATCCCTGCCAGGGTTCACTCAACCCATCAAGAAGAAACTTCAACGGGAACTTCACGGATTCCACAGCAAAGGACCACAGTCACCTCCTTGGTCAAAAGAAGGATCAACAAAGAACAATGGCAAATTGGTTTTGGCACACTATGGAAACAGTAGAGCCGAAATACGTTCTGAAGGTAGTGATTCTTCTTCTGCTGCAGGTGTCATACCTCTCAACATAAATCCAACTAACAAGAGTACCGAAAAGCAACGCGAACTAATTGCTACTTTGATTGAACAATTTCAAAGCCTAACTCACGAATTTAGAAGCTTTAGAAATAGTACCGATGAAAACATTAAAAGTATAAAATAATTTAAGGAAACTAGCGATAGAAACCGCGCTAAAGAAATAGTAATCTTGCAAAAACCATGGATCTGAAATACGACACCGGAATCGACCAGTCACAGATGACCACCCATTTAGAAACCGCTATCGATAACGTAACAGATGACGAAACTGACGGATCAGACGCTTTACAAAGATTAGGAAGTAAAACAAGTCACGTCACAATCAGACCAAGAAACGACTGCGACGAAGAACAAGGCGTCCAAGCAGAAAAGGCCATACGTATTGCTGAGACACTACAGGGTCGAGACGACGTAATTGTGGAAGATTGTCCTATCAATCGGCAAAGTGAGAGCCATGACAAAGTGTGCAAGGCAAGTGACGGAGAACTATTGTTACACCTTATACTCATCGAAAGCATACCCGACGACGGGAAAAGAAACATACGATATCTAAAGATCAACTCGCTTGAAGACTTATAATCATGTTTAAGACAACACGTATCAGCACTAACCGCTGGAACAAATTGAAAAATTTAAAACAAGGAGCAGCAGAAAGCGTATAATCTTTCAACTCCAGGTTCCGACAACAGCTCAATGAATTAAATTAAGCAGTTCAAAACGAAAACCACACGCCAACTGAACGACGCGTAGCTATGGATATTGAAGAATGCGAAACACTTAAGACATATTTGCTCAATTTACGATACGAAATAGCACAGATGGTAATAGCCAGCGATCTGAGGAACCTGAACCTCGCCCAACGACTACTAGTCGACAGAGGACAATGGTTACGAGAAGTAAACCGTGTTACCAACCGCTGACAACACTACGCCAGTATCGAAACGAAATACTACCGATCCACGACCACGAACTTTTACTCAGTCATCTAACCAACCATCAGGTGACCGCATGAAAATAAATGTTTCAAGTATTAACGAATCGGACACGCAGCCGAGATTTGCTGCTCCCAAAATTTTCTATTCACCAACCAAGGAAAGGTCCCACCTCAAGTAAACCAAACAACGAAGAAAACAGAAAAAACGATCTAGAGTCAACTGCATCACTACCGGAAGATTATCGTCAATCGTATTGTAACGAAGAAACAGAGAAAGAGCCAGATTCCTCATCGACTCTCCGTTATAACACTCTGGACGCAGTTACACACATATGAGTATGAGTAGTGTGGGGTATGTGCGTGCGCAGCGTCTTGTAAAACAGAAGAATGCAACTGTTTCGTACGCATGGCGGTAAAAAGGATGGTACGACAAATAAGAATGCTGAGATGCGTGCAATGTGTATCTACGAATATCTTGTAAATCACATATTAAATAAATATCAAACTATTTTAATATCACTTCTACGTGTAATTTGTGTGTTCCTATACATTTATTTCGTCGACTAAGATTCACCATTCTCAACATGGTAACAAAAGTTCCTGGTTGCCGGAATTTAAGGTTATGGAACTACGTGTAACCGGGAATGAATACATAGAACTTGATTTAAAAAGCTTGAAAATAAGTCCTGAAAAGGTAAAAAGGCTATTGGCAGAACAAATAAAAGAAATCTGGGTATTATAGAAAATTATTTGTGAAAAAAGAGAAAAAGGGGTGAAAATACAAAACGAATCAAGATGTGAAAGGAGGATGAAATCAAACTTCAAATATTCGACGGACGTGATTACAAGATATGGAAGAAAAGATGTTATTGTGTTTAAAATGGAAAAAGTGTGATAAACTGACTATACGAGAGAAAGTGGACACAGATACGCAAGCCTATTGAACCTAAAAGCGATGAACTCCATCTATTGTAGTATAACAAATGAACAATTGGAATTTGTTGGTGACCCTGCTTTAAGAATAATGAGAAAATTTGATGAAATGTATTTGAAGGAAACAACAGCATTGCAGATTTACATAAGAAATAGACTCGACAGAAAGAAATTGAGAGGCTTTGAAGATTCAAATTCATTTTTCACGGAGTTTGAAAAAACGATTAACGAGTTAAAAAGTGCTGGTGCAAATGTAAGTGAGCGTGAAAAGCTAGACTACATGCGGAAAACGCTACCAGACCCATTGAGATATATCGGTGATTTAATCGACTTATTGAAAAAAGTGATCGCATTTGTAAATTTCTAAAAAATAAAATTACTATGTGGGAAACGCGAGGGCAGATTGAAAGTGACAAGAAAAGGTCGAGTGTATTTAACGTTGAAAAATAGGACATAAAGTGCCGTGGCTGTGGAAAATACGGTTACATAGTGAGAATTTGCACAAACACGTGGAAAGATGGAACCAGTAGTAGAGCGAAGTGACAAGGACGTGCATATCAGCCGTAGCAGAATAAAAAATGTGGAAATTGGAGACGGACGAATTTTAAAAGGAGCAAAAGTTAGAAAACTTTTGACTTTGTAGTAAACAAAATGAAAATTAAAATCACAATAGCCAATGTATTTTACTTAGAAGAAATAGACAAATACTTAATTAGCTATGCTAGAGTAATGGGTGAAAATAAGATTACTTCAGTAAGAAATACGTCAAAAATTTATAACAAATACAATAACTTGATAGGAATTGCATTCAAAGAACATGGTTTATACAAAATAAATAGTTATATTGAAAGGCAAGAGTCTCATGCAAAAAATGTAAAAGATGACACTAAAAGATAAATTTCACAGAATCTTGGGACATGTAATAGTTTTAATTATTTAAATACGACATGTAAGAAAAACTTAATTGAGGGAATGCCAGAAAATTGTGAACAGAATAGAATTGAAATGTGGAACCTGCATCCAGAATAAAATGCACATTTTGCCTTTCCAAAATAACCGCAGTAAAGCACACGAAATTTTAGAATTGGTACATACCGATTTAACCCTTTCGCTGCTACGGGCGACTACAGTCGCTCTGCATAAAATGTCACTGACGTACTATGGGCGAAATAATTGCTCTTTGTAAAATGCCGTGTACTGTACATACGACGAGTGATTGAAGTTATTACACATCAAGTATCTTACTCTGGACATGTAGCGTTAGTATTTTGTTTTGCCTCATTTCTTTCTCGCGGACGAAATACCTCAAACACTTCAACTGAATGTGGAAAAGATACCAGAGAAATTACATGGACTAACGAATTATTCCGGCCAAATATTCATAAATTTAATTGTGAGCATTCGGGAATAAAAATATCAATTAGTTATTCGGCACCAGTTTTAGATTTTTTTCAATTGTTCTCTTCTGAAAATTTTATAAATTTCATTGTTGACACGACAAACGATTATCGGAGCAGAATTGATCAAGATGCTAATGCGATAAATTCCCGAAACACTTCTCTTCCAGAAATTTGTTGCTTTCTCGCCATCAAATTATTAATGCCACGAAATAAAAAAGTGTCATATTGTGAATATTGGTCTAACGATGAATTGTTCAAGAGCAAAATTTTTGGAGGAGTTATGAATACAGCAATAAAATACGGCAAATTTGCGATACGCCCAGACAAAGTTTTCAGAAGGCATTTTACCCTTTCGAAAACTTGTACCTTGATGAGGATTTACTCCTTTGTACAGGAAGGTTATCGTTTAAACAATACATTCCCTCTAAAAAAAAAAAACAGATTTGGGATAAAATTTTTTATTTTATGTGATACCCAATCTGGGTATGTACAGGGTCTTATTATTTATAGTGGATCATTGAGTACTGTAAGCAGCGAAAATGAAATTATCTGCGAATCAAAGACTATAGTCGTGTAACTATTGAAACCTTATTTAGGCAAAGCCCATACATTGTATCTGGATAATTGGTACATAAGCCCAGCACTTTTTATCTTTTTATATAAAAATGGAACCTATAGAACTGTAAAGGAAAGGCGAAAGGGCACCCCAATTACCCAGAAAAAATTAAAAATGGGTGAAGCGAGTTTCCGCTCCTCAAGTCTTTTATTAGCAATGAAATGGTGTGACAAGAGGAAAGTGTATATGTTGCGTTCTTTCCACAATGAAAAATTTGTTCACACGAAACGTCATTATCGCACGCAAGAAATGATTAAAAAAGCAGAGCGTATTGTCGATTATAGTCGGTTGATGGGAACTGTGGACAAAACGGACATGGTTATCAACACCATTCATTCAGAGCGAAAAAGTATGAAGTTGTATAAAAATATTTTTATCATTTAATAGATATGTGTGTTTGGAACTCTTATTGTTTATATGAATTAAAAACTGACAAACAAATATCAATGGCAAAATTTCACCTGGAATTAATTCACCAACTTTTAAGTTATTATATACAAGGAAATAACAATAACATTTCAACAGTTTTGGCACGGCGGCTCGTTCAGCGGGAGCGCCTCGCCGGAGAAACCTCCAGTGGCGAAAGGATTAAATGGGTCTCACACTAATACCGGATATGATGGATCAAAATATTTTTTGACATTTATAGGCCACTACAGTAAAGGCGCATAGATCTATACATTGAAATCAAAAAGTGAAGTTTATAATTGTTTCTTGATTATATAAATAAAGTTGGGTTTTCGGTTCGGTTCGGAGCGAGGGTAACACGCGGACGGAGACCTCTGCGGAAAAAGTTGAAACAAAAAAGGACAGGAACTTAAGTAACAAATCAGAAGGGAAACTTGATGATAAAGGAAATGATTTGAGACAGTCAGAACGGGAAAGAAAGAAACCTCAAAGATACGGCCAAACGAGCTCATATCTCATTTACGTGAATGTAGTTAGCGCAGATAGTCCTAAAATCCATGAAGAGACTTTAAGTGAGATGGCAGCGATTCACAGAAAGAAGCAATGGATCGAGAAATGAATTGTTTAATTAAAGATAAAACTTGACAATTAGTAGAGAAACTAAAACACAAGAAAATATTATATTTGAAATGGACATATACGAATAAATCTGATAATCGTCAGAGAGCGAGACTAGTTGTTCGAGGCTTCCAACAAAAATAAGTACTGGAAGATTTATACTCTCCAGTAAAAAAAATGCAGGCGTTGAAATTACTATTATTTTATTGCTGTCAATATGGTTCAATAATTATGCAAATGGATGTAGAGACAGCATTCCTAAACGGAGCTGTAAAGTCGGAAATACTTGTAAAACAATCTATGGGTTACGACGACAAAAGCGGGGAAGTATCTAAGTTATCAAAGGCATTATATGGATTGTGTGGAAGTTCAAGAGCTTGGTATGATTGTTTCGACGATTATATGAAAAAATTAGAATTTCAAAGAAGCGAGAGTGATTCTTATCTCTATGTAAAGTATGAGATTAATGATGTATACTTAGTTGTATTCGTAGATGACTTATTGATATGTGGGGAAAAATTAAAGGAAAATCGATGTGGTTAAAAACAAATTGTCAAACAAATTTGCGATAAAAGATTTAGTAGAAGTAGACTTACTTAGTGTTGAGATTATTAGATGTATGAACAGAGGAACGCGTGGATAAATTGTAAAATAGAAAATATATTTTAATACAGAAGTGTAAGTACAATTCGGATTACTTCTTAAAATGGGTTGATTGGTCTATAAACAGTATAAGTTATTCAAAAGGTAAAATTATCGTTTAAGCTCTACAATAAAAATTGAAGAGGGAATTTACGATCTATGTGAATAAAACAAATTAAAAGGAAATGAATATGTAGGACAAAATTAAGGAGGTGAATTGAAATATGTAGTTTTGTGCGCTACACCGGATCAGCCGCGCAGTAATGATTCACATATATGTGTCGGGTTTACATTAGAATTAGGGTTAGGGGCGTGCAACGAATCTTCATTTGGATTACACATTGTCGTTATGCAACAGAGAAGACATTGACTAGTGCAAATACGATTATTACAGAATTTGACAAATAACCGTGGTAATTAGATATTCGAGAAGATAATGACAATGATCCTAGGTTCAATAACGAATCCGCTGTCGACGGGATGATAGATGAACGTACTCACAAAATCTAAGTCGGATGCGTGATATTCACTGGTCGTAAAGGGTTACTCCTTTCATCAGTGAGATCGCGAACGAGAATGCCTTTCCTGTCCCGATGATGCCACAGAGGAAAGCTATAATGGGGTGTGTCTAAGGACACGAGATCATCGGATTCGTCGAGAAAAGCCTTCGTTCAGAATGTAAGGGAAATTGACGTTGCTGCTAATTGGTCAATCTCCATATCGGTGGTTAGAAAAAGATGCTAGCCGCCTTCGAGGGAAAGTTGCTAGTGGGAGACGCCGCTCGTTGAAAAATATGTCTCCCCTATCTTCCCGTAGTTGGGACAAAGACTGTTTGTCTGTTTGAAGGACTTTAGTTAACTAAACCTTAAGATTTATAACGGGCCCTCGGGCTAGCCGAACATGTACTGCGGAGACGCATCGACATGTGGCAATCATCTTACTCGAAGAATAGGGTCTGCGTGTGGCGAGCCACGGGACAGAAACCGTTGGAATGTTTGCTGTCGCGTGTCGCCACGAATATTTCCTTTAAGGAGAGCTATAGAATTACTCCATACCTTTGCTAGGCAAAGCGTTCATCCCGTGACCGCGGCTACGTTCGGCGACTGACTGTCGCCTCGAGCCCAAGCTCACTATCACAACTCTCGAACAATTACAATCGGATTGAATAACTACAATTGTTCAATTACAGCTATAGTAGACTCTAGGTTACAATGTTGCGGGATTATCCAAAATTCCAAAGGCTCCGGTGTTCTTTCATCTCCGACATATGTATATGAGTATGATATAAGTATGTGTATGAGTATATGTGTGAGTATATGCGTGCGCAGCGTAGAACAGACGAATGTCACTGTTTCGTACGCATAGTAAAGAGTGAGACTAGAAGAGTACTGAAACGTGTGCAATGGTTATCTATAAATATCTTGTGAATCACACATTAAATAAATACAAAATTATTTTATTATCATCTCTACGTGTAATGTAAACGTTACTACATATTTATTTCGGCGATTACGATCCGCAATTCTCAACAATAACTATGAAAGCTGAACTATGAAGATTGGTCAAGCATGAGCATGTACGTGACGCAGGTTAGTCTTTGTCGTTCGATTGCGACAGCAAGTGTACGCGTCCGAACACTCACGGATTCGCGAGCAGTTTGAAGGGGGGAAGGTATAGGCCAGAAAGTTCATCACAATGTGAACTGTGTTGGCTTATGGATGCGTGGCTATTAACTCTTTGCGATCTGGACCATCAACGAATCCGCTGGTTCCGTGCGTTAGATACAACTATCACTAATTTTCCTCGGCGACAGCACCATCATCACCGAAGGATGATAATTTTCCAATCTTCAATCGGTCAACATCTTAACTTGCTAGTGACTCTTTCCGTGTATACTAAACACTGGAAATAAATCAACTAAACACAACATTACTCTGCATCTTAACTTGCTAGCTTCTCTTCATGTACAGAGTGCAAATAAATCAACTAAACGTACTACTACTCGGTATCTTTAATTTACCTCCACCTTGAGCGTTAATATCGTTCACGGTTTGTGATATCAAGCGATCAGTTGCAACCTGACTGATCGCCAGTTATTTGAGACTTCGCATCAAAAACATCAAGAGGAAGAATACAAATGAATAACGTAATCATGAAGAAAATAAGGAGTATTATTGCCTTGTATACAATAATTCGTATAATTTCAGCAAAGCAAATAAAACGTACGCCGCGGGGTATAGGACGATTGTAACATTCTCTTCGATTTCTATCTTTTTATTAACCCCTTAACCTACAACTGCGGGCATAGCCCGTAGTACGATAATCGGGTCAAATGTAAACGGGCAGTGGTATGATGTATGATGATCGGGCCAAATATAATATATAATGTAATATGTAATAGCTTGTTTACGTTTTCGGTCCAAAATTCTCGAACGTAAATCGTAGGTTAAGGGGTTAATAGCTTGGATATTATTTCTCATAAAGCGAAATTGCTGTCACTCGATAATGTCATGTAGCTATGTAAGTTTGTGGTATGAAAGTTTTTGTTGCAAATGTAATAGCTTTTGCGTAATTTAAAGTCAAATTGTTACTTTCGCCAGTCTTCCGCGTCGCTGAAATATTATTGGTAGACTTGAAATTCTGGAAGTTTGGTTCTAATATTTTGAAAACGGAAATCGGCTGACTTCTTCGTGGTTGCTGGTTATACCAGGAGAGAAAATACAAGAGATGTTGAAATAATATCATAATTCTTCAGCAACGGAAGACTTTGGTTTAAATAAGACTTTAGTTAAAGTTTGACAACAGCTTTACTACGTTTGTTTGACTATCGCGATAAGGGAGCTGAGTCTAAAATGTACAAATGCTGAGCTAAAAATGTACAAATTGTTTAAAAGCTTCTGACTCGTTATTTGTAACATTCTCTGTGAAAAATAGAAAATATGTAATAAATATATGGTTATTAATGATATAAAAATTATTTGTGGGACCAAATTTATCATCCCAAGTAAAAGAAATTTGTAGCTGCACCTCCTATTGTAAATGGTGTACAAGAAGATAGTCATCTGCTCAAATATTTATTTTGGATGTATAGAAACATGCTAACATGTAATTAGGAAAATCTCTCAGAAAGTAAACTGATTTTCAATTGTAATAATTTTAACAATACTATTTCATAATTTGTTTCGTTACAATCTTCTTTTAAACTTTCTTACTACAATCATTTTTACTACTCATCCAGTATATTTCTTGACATATGTTGATAGTATTAACAAAAAAATGCAACTTAATCTAATTAATATCATTAACGAGAACAATATAAAACAATCATTTTATCTTTCACTTTTCTTAATTACATTTTAATGGTGAAGATGATTAACAATTGATATATCGTTACGTTATTGATATATAACGTCACGTGTTAGTGTAACTAATTGTAATGTCCATCAGATATTAAACCTTCTTCAAATAGATGCCGGAAAATCTAAATAACAATTATTATATGTTACTGATGGATAAAAGGCTAAATTCTTTGCTTACTTATTGCAACTTTTGTAATTTTTTTTTTAAATATAGCTTCGTTAACACTGATATTTGTTATTGTATAACATTATTATCTACACTAGTACTATTTTTCAGGATCTTGAAGAACATGCAGGGCCTATACAAATATTAAGAAACTACCCAGCAAAAGGATTTTGTATAAAGTATTCCAATGTCCAGAATATGGATGACTTTGTTAATTGGGCATTTTTGATAATAGACTATTTGCAAAATAAACAAATAGCACACAATATATATATTACGAGAGGTAAATCAAATATTAAAGAAAATAAAGAGGAGTACAGAGACGTAAGAATTTATATTTGGGCCAGAAAATCTACTCAAGGTGCAAAAGATATTCATGCGTTTAATCTGGCAGCTTGCGAACTTTTTGGACACTTGTCAATGAAATGTGAGTAATTGTTACTATATATACGTATATATTCCTAATCATATTCTTATCAGTTTCCTAGTATATTCATAAAAAATTATTGTTCATTCATATTATATTTTATACTTAGTAGCCACAATCTATAATTTTTTAAAAATGATACCTAAGTTAATCTATAACTTGTGTCGAGATGAAAATAAATTAACAAAATGGTATCCCGAATAAGATAGAAAACTTTTCGGAGATTTTAGATTACGATAGCAAATACATTATTATTTTCTTCACGTATCTGTACCTGGCGCGAAGCCTTACCAGGTACGGTTTTCATAAGCACAAAGTTGAGGTACGTTCAAACAACGCGCTATAGTTATTCCGTTGTGACCACAGCTACCTGTATGCGGATCCAGTTGCAGGATCTGCAACCATTACAGGAGACCGCTGTCAGAGGAAATGTGCTGCTCACACGCTGATGTTCCACAGTTGTAGAAAATCTCAAAAATGTGGTAGAAATTCATTTCCTACGGAAATTTCACTTGAAACATTCACGTGGCAATATTGAAATAGGTCGGTCGTAAATTATAATATACCTCAAAGAAAAGACTGAATTGTCAAACTGCAAAAAAGCTACTTCACCACCGATTTTTCCTAAATACGTAATCGACGGTCTCGCTTAGTTTCCGTGATATTCGCAAAAAATGATCGGTACAATGAACTCAATCCATAGCTGTATGTGTCCATGGCAGCGTATTGCGCGTTAGTATCGATGGGCTGTAAAAAATGTTTATTATTGTTGAGGTTATTTGATGTATAAACAGAGAAACTCGTGGATGAATTGTGAGATAGAAAATATATTTTAATGCAGAAGTGTAATTATAAGCAAGAATACAATTTGAGTTGGTCCAGATCCGCACGCTAGCTGTGTTACCCAATAACTAAAAATCCCGAAGCCAACGTCGCCTGTCTACTGTTTATGGTCTGACTTCGTCGCAGTCTTTTACCTATGGCTTTGTGGCGGAACTCGACAACAAATACCGTCACTCGACAGTAACTACAACCGGACCACGGTGGGGCAGTGGTTAGCGCCTTAGGTCACGAATGTTCGGGACTCGGGTTCGAACCCCGGCGCCCGTGTCCTACCTTTCTTCCACGCATCTAAATTAGAAGAAAAATAGCAGTACCTCAGCAGCGACATCTACAGCCAACGCTACAAGTATCACGGACAACAACTACATCTCAGCTTCAGTGCTTGAGAAAACTAAAAATCCCAAATTTTTTTTCTTTTCTTTTTTTTTTATTTAATTGTTTACATTCACAATTTGTCCAGTTTGGACATTTGGTAGAGTTTTTTAGCTGTTAGATTATCATGTGGGTGACTGCCCCAGGTGGGATACCATTTCGTGTTGGTTAGGTTGTGTCCTTTGTGAGGTCTGTTGGGTGTTTCCTTTTCAGTCTTCTATCCATGTTTGAGGCGTTGATTGTTTCCACAGCTAGCCGGTTTGGGTGTGTTCCTATTCTTTCTTTATATTTTCCTGCGTGTCTGCTAATTTCCTCTATGACCGTTGGTATTCCCAGGTCCTTCTATATATCCTCGTTTCTAAGGTACAATGGGGTGTTTACTATTGTTCTAAGAATTTTAGCTTGTACTGTCTCTATTTTGTTTATATGGCTCATTGCTGCTGTCTCCCCATAGTGGTATTCCGTACGTCCAGATTGGTTTTATGATCGTTTTGTATATTTTTAATTTATTTTCCATGCTTAATTTCGATTTTCGACTTGTTAGCCAATGCATTTGTGTCCTTGTTGTCTGTATTCTGTCTGTTATTGATTTAGTATGCTGTTTTCATTCGAGTTGTGTTTCTAGGTGGAGTCCTAGCAATTTGACTTGCCTTGTTTGTATTATGTGCGTGCCGTTCAGTATAATGTTTGGTGGTATCTGTTTTCGCAGTGTGAATGTAACGTGGTTGCATTTTTCGGGGTTTACTTTAATTTGTTTAACTTGCAACCACTTTTCTATTTTTGTGATATGTTCTTGTAGTAATTTGACTGCTGTTTCTGGGTTAGTGTGCCTGACTAGTACGGCTGTGTCGTCCGCGAATGTCAGTATTTTGCTATTGGTAGTTGTTGATATGTTGGCCGTGTATAGCGTGTATAGTATTGGTCCTAAAACGCTTCCTCGCGGAACCCCTGCCTTGATGTCTTTGACTTCGGAGTACTTCAGAGTCCTTGATTTTTATTACGAAGGTTCTGCTACTTAAGTAAGATTTTATTAATTGGTATATTTGCTCCGGGAATTGTTTCCTGATTGTTTGTAGAAGGCTATTGTGGTTTATTTTGTCGAATGCTTTCTCTATGTCCATAAAGACGGCTGTACAGTATTTCTTGTTTTCTAGTGCTAGTATTATTTCGTTGACCAGTCTGTGCATTTGCTCTATAGTGAAGTATTTGTTTCTGAATCCGAATTGGTGATCCGGTATTAATTTTTCCTTCTCTATTATTGGTTTTATGCGATCGTATATTATTTTCTCTAGTATTTTAGAAAACACAGGAAGTAGTGATATTGGTCTGTATGATGTAGTTTGATGTGGGTCTTTGCCTGGTTTAGGAAACACTATGATCTGTGCCAGTTTCCAAATTTTAGGAAAGCACACAAGTTCTTAGTATTACGTTAACTATTATTGTAATTTGTCTTATCGCTTTTGGCGGACGGTTTTTCAAGATTTTGCCATTGATTAGGTCGATTCCTGGTGCTTTATTATTTTTTGTTTTCTCGATTATGTTTCTAATTTTTTGTGCTATTGTTTTGGGTATGGTGTAGTGTTTGTCAGTTGAGGTACTAGTGGTTTGCGCATCCTCGTCCGTATGACTATTATGGTTGCTGTTGTTGATATTATGTGGTGTAAATGTGTTGTAAAGGTGGTTGGGAAATTCTTCAGCTTGATCTTCGCTGCTTTTTGCCCATGTGTTGTCTGCTTTTCTGATTAGTGGGACTAGTTTTGTTGGTTTCTTTATTTTTTTCGTGACTTCCCACAGGGAGTAGTTGTAGTTCTCGTGTGCAGAGAGTGACTCTATGAATTTTGTGAATTCGTTATTGTTGTGCACTTTTATTTTGTTTTTTTATTTCCTTTGCAAGTCTGTCTCGGTGTATTTTGTTTTCTCGTGTTCTATGTTTTTGCCATTTTGCTTTTGCTTTTCTTTTTTCTCTAAATTGTTCAAGTATGTCTGGTGGAATTATTTTCGTTTGTCTGTTGGTTGGTTCAGATATAGTAGTCGTCCATGCTGCTTCTTGGATAGTTTCTGTGAGTGCTATTACTGCCTGTTCGATGTGTTCGGGTGTTTTCAATGGGATGTTGCAGTTGGTTTTGCTCTCGATTATTTCTTTAAAAGTTTGCCATTTGGTGGTTTTGTTGCGTAGTGTCTCTGGATTGTTGTAAAGTATTGGTTTGTTTCTGTATGTAATTATTATGGGTGTATGATCGGAGCTAAACTCGAGGCTGGGTGTTATTTTCAGTTATGTTAGACCAAATGTAGAGTTTTCTTAGAAGTGGTGGTGACCTCTTAGGAGTGGTGGTTGCGAAATTCTCACTATTTGTTTGACATAAGACCATTATTATGACAAAAATTGATAACATTTCTGTTTACGATTTTTTCAAAAATTTTGCTAATATTAGGAAAAAGTGATACGGACCTATAACTAACTGGGTCCGATTGATCCTTATTCTTCTTCAAAAGCGGTTTTATTTTAGCCACTCACCAGACTTTCTGAAAACGAGCTAGGCTTAAACGGTTGTTAAACAATATTTCTGATGTAATTCACAATATACAAGATGCTTCACCTAAAACAGGCCACGTAAATATTTTCTCGATCTGCGATGATATGAGAATTACTTTCACGAAATTCAAGTGATTTCGGGAGATGAGCCAGATGTAGGAAACATTTTTTGTAGTGTCGTTTTTTAATGAAAATATTAAGGAACTACATATGAAATCATCGGAAAAGCGCTACAATCATTGTCCTACGCTGTCATTTTCTTACCTATTATATACCGCAAACCAGGACAAAAAGAATAAAAACAAAATAACGCATATGCAATACGTAATGCGTAAAGTACAATGTACCAAATCATTACAAAGAACATAAAAATTATGATATTAATGACATGTACTTCCACTAGTACGCTTAATCATTTCCAATATTCGATAGTCCATATTACAAATTAATTTTTTAAATATTGTAGTATAGTAACATTATTATATTGTTTGCCTCTCTTATATACGGCTCTTGATAGCATTCCGACTAAGCTTTTCGAAGTCCGGGCAGCGTGAATACCACTTTAGTCTCCAATCCTTTTGTCGAATGTTGAAAGATAACATTTTCTTCGTGACTTTCTTAAAGGATCGTAATCAAACAATCATCTAATAACTCTATGTATTGTTCTGAATTTATTCTTATAGAGATCATACAAATTGGTGCTTTTTAGAAATAACTGAATGTAATCCACACCATCGAACTTCCTTCACCGAAATTTAACCAAAGAGTGTCAATAATGTTTAAATCTGCCTGGACTGACTAAATTAAATTTTTTTTCATCAGAAAATGTAATATCTTTTCACTTCTCACGCTATGACATGTGATTTTGAACGAATTCCATTCTTACTCTCCTTATGCTCCTGCTCAATAGGTGGTTTCAATGATTTTTTGGTCTACTTTAATCTTCTATTTTGCCACAATATTTTTTAGGCACGTTGTGCGATCACCGGAAAGTCCAAAATTCCCAATAACAATTTCTTTGAATATTCGTAAACGATCTTCTTTTGTTAATTTAGTATTGTCACCAGTATAGTGGTTTTTACCGTACTTCTTCGGCATTTCCAGGGAATTGTAAATAGATGCAGTGGACTTATTAATTTTTGTAGAGATCTCTCCGATAGTTAAGTCAACATCGTGATATGCTGCAATTTTTGCTTCTTCTTCTGATGTTAAGACTTTTGCTCGTGGTATTGCTGCCGTTGTCACGTGGAAGAACAGGAAATCACGAAATCAACAGATCACTGTCAAGATCAATGTCAAAAATATTATTAATATTTGTTGTAATATTAGTTCTTAATTTACATAGTAAGTGAATGTAGTAGTTATAGTTAGTTATTACTGCACAGCGGTATATTTCACAAGTGGAAGAATAATTTGCTGTTATTTGATTGCTGAAAAATTTGATTCGCCACATTTATGGTTCTAATGTGCGTTAATAAACAGTCAGACAATAATCACTTACTTTACATTTTTCTTTGAAACGTAAACGTTCTGTAGATTACGATGGAACTTTTATACTAGTTTTTGAGAGAATAATTGGGTTATAACGTATGATGATATCGATACATTTTATCCCCATTAGAAATACGAAGGTTTGTAATTATCTGTAAAAGTATTGTTTAACTTTTTTAATATTCAGTATGATGAAATAGCAAACTGTCTGTATCATTAATTACATAATTATCGCATGAAAAAATAAAGCGCCGTATTTGTTTATTTTTGACGCTTTTGTTATTAATGTGCAAATGGATGATTAGACATGTTTATTAATTGAATATTGGTTATTAATTGGAATATCTCTTTGTAACTTTAAACCAGGATAAATAATTATCATTTCTCTTTATGTATGTTACAGCCAAAGAGGCATACGAGAACGTTACGGAGGAATATGTAACACGCGCTTTGCGAGAGGCAACTGAAGAAACTTTCTCTTCCGTCGCTGCTGAAATTAAAGCGTTAGTAGAGTCCCAATAAATGCAGCTGCAGTACAAAAACAGACAGTGTAATACTTTCGAAATCTATAACTAAGCAAAAGCATATAAATTTGGAAATGGAGAAAACAACGCGGAGCTAAAATAGTGTCCCCAGTAACATTATGCTTAAACCATTTTATATTTGCGAACTATATTCGGTTATCTTTAAATTAGCAAAAAGAAATTGTTTCCAAATCCAATTTCGCCGTTTGAGAGATGCACATTCATATACATATACATATACATGTATATGGATGTACATTCGTGATCTCTGGCATAGTAACATAACATTCCTATTGAACGTAGCAACCGCGATTCGCACGGTGTCAATTCAGACCACTCGTGTTCTGGTATAGGCAAATTAAAACAAAATTGATGTAATATTACAACTTTACTGTGTACATTTTTTCATTAGTATAAACAACTATTACTATAATAATGTTGAAGAAAATATTAGGTTGGTGTGATTACTAGTTCCTACATACAAAGTTGGTACGACTTCTAACGACGCTCTTTTGTTTTGGCGTCCGCCACGTGTTAATCATCTGAGTGTATCTGGTGTGTTTATATGGCTGTACATGGTGGTGAAATACAGAACGTAAAAGCTGAATCTGTGTGAATCAATAAATATCAAACTCCAAAACCTATTTAATAACAAATAATATAACAAATTAAGTAATATGCTGTAGACTGTAAAAAACAATAATAAAATGTATGTTTATATTAACACGTTGAATGCCATGGTGGTTGTCACGTAAAATAGAAAGAAACTTAAGAAAAAAAGGAACTTTATTTTTTTCTGGTTTACAATACACTTCCGAGCTCTAGGCGTGACTGTTCAAGACTGACTTGGATGATTTTAGGGGGAGTATTTAAATTCTTTTATTCGTGGGAGTGGGAAAAGGCTTCGATCATATATTTCTGAGAACGGGTAGAGTGACCGGATGCTACCCCGGTAGTCACTCATGCTAAGGCGCTTGGAATTTCGCTATCCTATCGTTTTGTTTAGTCGGATTTCATCTGTGACATTCCCCCCTTCTTAGATTGAACTTGGTCCCTCAAGTTTTCTTCAGAAGACTTTCGTGGAATCGGACTCGGCGTGGCTTGAAAATCACAGCTGATTCCTGTTCTTCTTCGAGGTGGTATGAGTTGGTCGGGATATAGACGTCGGATGTTGCGACCGGGGAGCTTGGTGCTGGTGGGGATGTCCCATTATGGCTGTTGATTACGGTTTCATTTCTGCAGCAAAATAAATTGATACATAAACTATTCGGTATACATTTGAATACTCCTATCTTGTTTTATCCGTATATATCTAGCATGCCTGATGCTATGTACCCTAATATCTGGAGCGTGGTTAGCACCCAATACTGTATATTTTTTATTCTATGTTCGAAACTAAGAGTTTTTATCTCGTCGCCTATTTTATAGATCGTGGTCTTATAGTCTTGTAAATTATCTATTACCTTTGATGTTCGCTCGAGTTTGTCTAACAGATTAGTGAAGCTATCGTTTGTTTTGAGCGCTAGGGTTTTAGTTTTGATTTCGCATTTGACTTCGTTTTTTGTCTCGAGTATACTCATGTGTTCATCTTTGTACAATATATCGCAGGAAGTGTTGGATCTTATGATGGAGGGCTTGTCAAGTTTTTGCAAGGTGTGTTTCGTTTGGCAAATTGTGCCCATTTCTATCGGGTTTGCCGGTATTGCGATGTAGCTGTTGCTAGTTCTGAGCGATATAAAGCTAATGTCTTCAATCTTAAACACAGTTATTTGACAATGTTCGATAGGAGGTTTGAAGTTTATTATTTCGCTGTCATGGATTGGTAGTGTTTGTTTGCATATAGTGGTTCCGGCTCGATTCTTACAAAGTTTGTTGAAATACTCGATATCAGTGTTCATAAATGAAAGTCCAGAAGTTAAATATATTTGATGCTGGACTACTGGAGCCAAAAATACTCCATTTCTCTTACTCGGAATAGGATATACCTGTAATATATTCCATTCCGTTTTAGAGACTAAAGGTACTATGATTTTAATATCACTGATGTCGAGTATAAACTGAAACTGTTCGGTTTTGGCAGAGATAGCGGTGTTGCACGTCTGGTTGTCTATCGCTTTGGTGTAGTTTTCTATAAATTCATCGGGGTCGAGTATTTGTGGGCTAATTATTCCGTGTTGCCTAATATTATGACGTTAAGTATCTCGTCTAACTGAAAGTTTAAAGTTTGCATCGCGGTGTCGAGTTTCATAATCATTTTAAGCATAAATCTATCGATATTTGCCTGCTGTTGTTGTTTTAATACATCGTTATATGATTTCTCTAGGTGGTTTAGGTTTTCCGAGTTTACAATTTTTCTAATAAGTGCTGTTTGATTAGCTATTGCAGTCTTGATTTTATTGTTGTCATCGAATAGTTTGTCCATGTTTTGGTTTATGAGTGTAAGATCGTCATCGTCGAGAGTTCCGAATAGACGTTTCGATACGGAACCTATGATGTTGAGTAAACCTCATTTGCTTCGGGTGTGTATTAACGTTTTCAAGTGTTTTGCGAGTTGTTTCAGGTTATTGATACAGTTTTGTAATCCTAATCTCCTAGTTGGCTTAATATATCTTCTATGTCGGGTAATGCATAGGCGTCTTGGTCATTCAGTTCGTTTAGTTTTCTGAAGTCAATAACTATTCTCCACTTCTGTTTTCCTGATGCATCTAATTTCTTGGGAACAACCCATACTGGTGAATTGAACGGAGAGTCTGATTCTTCTATAATGTTTTTATTTACTTTTCGTTTTTCGTAGATTTCGTTTTTGTGGCACTCTGGGAGTCTGTATGGTTTGGTGTTTATGATTTTGTCTTGTTTTAATGTGATTGTATGTTTTGTTAGATTAGTACATCGTAATAGGTCTGTTTCTAAATTGAATGCGTCAATGTAATGTATTAATATTTTCTCTATGGGTTCGCGGAGTTCGCGTTTAATATGATTTGTTCTCACTATGGTTTTAAGTTTAGCAATTTGATCTAATCCTTTACTGTTATCAATGTCGTTAGAAATTTCATGATTTGTCTCATCAGAATTGAAGAAGCATACTCGCGTTGGTTTGCCTTCTAGGTAGATGGTTCGAACTCACTTTTCGCCTGGTTGTATCGTTTCTGGTTTCTGAAAGTATAAAATCTTATTATCAAGTTTTAATCTATCGTTGGAAATTTCATATTGGTACTTCTCTAAACAAGGTAGTCCTATTATTCCATCTTCCATTAGGGGAAAGTCTTCCGGTACTATAAAAAATTTATGTTCTTTGCAAACATTTTAGATATAATAAATTCGTTAGTGGTATATTTGTCTTGTCCCATGGAGAACATTCGAGGTTCATCGGCTTTGAAGGTTTGAGAGTCTACTTTGTCATTTTCAATAGGTTGATTCCTGCTTCTGCGTCGATGAAGTGTGTTACATGTCCAGTTTTTGTGTTAAACCGCATTGTGAGAAGTTTGCCTGTAGGGTAGTGGCGGCACTTGCTCCGGAAGGCTGGTGACCCGCTTCATTTATTTTCGGGGCTCAATGGTGGCTTACCTGACGGAGACATCGGCTTCTCCTCGTAAAAGAAAGGTCTCATTTCGCTTCGTAATTGATCCGTCGTCCTGATGTCGCTCGTGAGTGCTAATCTCATTTCTCATTTTGGAATCTGTAAGTACTCAAGCAAGCCCTGATGCATTTTCTTTCGAATATGCGAATTTTTTCCATTTGGGAGGCTGATATGTTGTACCAGATTGGGCAGCCGTAGGTTATGATCGGTCTGATTAGCGCTTGATAGCATAGAATTTTTACTTTGCTGTCGAGATGTTTGGAGTAGAATCGTTTTTTTATTTTCCAGAATGCTTTATTGGCCTTAGTAAGTTGAATTTCGGTGTGCTGCTTGTAGTTTAATTTATAGTCTATACCTATACTCCTAGGTATTTTACGCAATTTTTGTGTGGTATGAGAGAGGTATTCTCTTTCTATTGGGCCGATTTCACTTGACTTGGGTCTAAACAGTATGGTTTCGCATTTGCTTATTGTTGCGCATTGTTGATTTTTAATTTCCATGCGTGGTAATAGTCGTTTATTTTCTCGAAAAGTTCTTGGAGTTTCGTTTTTATTGTTTTGATTTTGCGGCCTGTTACGTAGATGATTAGGTCATCTGCGAAGGCTATGGAGCGTTTATGGGTGGATGTATTGAGATTAAAGAGATTTAGTAAGTCACTGTTGTAAATACTGAAAAGTAACGGGGAATTTACTGCACCTTGTTGTAGACCGTTCTTTATGGAGAATTCTTTGCTTGATGAGTGTGAACCTTCAGTCATTACGAATGTTCTGCTTGTGATCATGTCCCAAACTATTTTAATCAGGTATTTAGGAAAATTTTTCTTGATCAATTTGTATATGAGACCTGGGATCCAGACTGTGTCGAAAGCTTTTTCGAGGTCTATTAAGCAGGCGGCTACTCGTTGTTTTGCGTTTTAGAGCCCAGCAGATGTCCGACGTAAGTTTGTTTATTGCGTGAATTGTGGAGTGTTTGTGTCGGAAGCCGAATTGGTTCTCTGGTATTATGTCATTTTTTGTGCAGAAGGAGGTTAGGGGGTTAGGTTGTTTATGATTATTTCAAATAATAATTGCTTATGTTGGGGAGGAGACTTATGGGTCGTAGGTTTTCGGGCGATGAGCCGTCTTTATCTTTTTTTGTTATAGCTATCAATTTGGCTTTTTTCCATTTTCTGGGGAAATATGTGTTGTTTAGAGCATTGTTGAAGAGTACTGTGTAGTACCATTTTATTTTGTTCGGTAGGCGCTTGAGTAAAATGTTTGGGATGCCGTCGAAGCCGGAGGATTTTTTGTTGTTTAGTTTGGAGAAGATTGTGTTTAGTTGATTGTAATTTGCGAAGTAGTTTATTTCTGGATCTGGTTGTTTGGGGTTGTCTGCGGTGTTTTCGTTTGAGAATGTGCAGACTGTTTTGTTTAGCGTTTTGTCTTGTTCCATTTCATTTTTGAGTTTGTTTGTTTCGGCGATGATAATTCTGTTTAGTTGTTCTCGGCCCATGTGTTCGTTTTGCGTATGTATTTTGGAAAAGTGGGTGCCGATGATGTCTAGTTTTTCTATTGTTTTAGGTATTATGAAGTTACCCTCGGCGTCTTTGATGGTGTTGTGTATCGTTATACCTGCTTCTTGGACGAGGGAGGCATTTTCTGGGGGCAATTTGAGAGGTGGGATGGGGTTTTGTTCTTTTGGTCTAAAGATTTGATTTATTTGTGGGAACATGTTGGCTGAGTCGTTTTTGGAGATGTTTTTTATTTTGTTTGTCCAGTAATGGTTTATAGAAATTGCGAATTCTTGTTTCAGTTGCGCTTTTATTCTGTGTAGTAGGAACTTTAGGAATTCTAATTCTTCTCTTTTGTCGTAAGAATAGTAAAATTTTATATTGTTTATTTTGGAGAGTATGTAGCTTTTATCTCGCTGTAGATCTTTTATTTTATTGTTTATATAGGGCTCGCATGAATTTTTTTGTTTTATGATTGGCACGGATTTTTGGAGAGCGATTTGTGTGTGTTTTTCTATTTCGTCTAAGAATGAGTCGATTTGTCTGTTTGTTAGGTTGACGTTGTTGTAGATCTTTAGGTCGCAGTTTTGTTCGAGTGTGTTTTGGAACTTTTTCCAGTCTGTCTTTTTGTAGTTGTACCTGGGTGTCTCGGTCTGGGTTTCGAGCGTTAGGAAGTCAGATGTGTTTTTGTTTTTTTTTTTTTTTTATTTATTTGTTGAAATTACAATCAATTCTCGCGTTGAGAATTTTCAGTAATTTTTCTGGCGTGGCGCAGTGACATGGCTGTTTATTTACAATAAGTTAATACTTATTATAGATAGATATAATTTATAATCTATAAGTACTATAAGTAAGTGCATATGCTTAATTTGGATAATTAAATGAATCTAACGTTTAGGTCTAGCGGGTAGTGCCTCTTCAGCCTGCGAATCTGGTCCGTCGTATCGAGTAGTCCAGTGATTAGGGGGTTTCGGTGTTTGTTGATTCTTTTGCTGTATCTGTTGCTATATTTTGCTATTTCCTCTTTGACGGTGGGTATCTTGAGGTCGCGGTGTATTGTTTCATTGGTTACATACCAAGGTGCGTCAATTAGGGATCTTAGCGTTTTCGATTGAAAGCGTTGGAGTATTTCGATGTTGGAGTTACTTGCTGTTCCCCATAGTTGGATTCCGTAGGTCCAGACAGGTTTTATTACGGTCTTGTAGAGGGTAATTTTATTCTGTATGTTTAGTTTGGAGCGTTGGCCCGTGAGCCAACAGAGTTTTTTTAGTTTGTCCTTTAGTTGCTTCGTTTTATCTGAGATGTGTTTCTTCCACGTTAGTCTCCTGTCCAGGGTCATGCCCAGGTATCGGACTGAGTCCCTGCTAGGAACTGTTGCATTGTTGATGGTGACCCGGGGGCAGGTTTGTTTTCGGAGAGTGAAGGTTACATGTGAGGATTTATTTTCGTTGATTTTGAAGCCCCATTTATGAAACCACTTTTCCATGGAGTCGAGACTTCGCTGGAGAGTGGATGAGGCTATTACCGGGTCTGCGTGGGTAGCTAATAGCGCTGTGTCGTCTGCAAATGTCGCTATTGTTATATCGTTTGATATAGGTAGGTCGGCAGTGTAGATGGAGTACAGTAGGGGTCCGAGGACACTACTTTGGGGTATGCCAGATTCTATTGGGAATGTTGTGGAAGTGACATCCAAGTATTTAACCATGAATTGTCTATTGGTTAGGTAGGACTTTAGGATGGAGTAGTAGCTGTGTGGTAGGATTTTTTAAAGTTTGTATAGTAGTCCTTCGTGCCATACTTTGTCGAATGCCTGTTGGATGTCTAGGAAACCCGCTGAGCAATATTTTTTCTTTTCGAGTGTTTGGCTGATCGTATGAGTTATGCGGTGGATTTGCTCTACTGTTGAATGATGTTTTCGGAAACCGAATTGGTGATCTAGGAGTGTTTTCAAGTTCTCTAGGATTGGAAGGAGTCGGCTCGTGAGCACCTTCTCGAATAGTTTGGACAGGGTAGGTAAAAGACTGATTGGGCGATAGGAGCTGGTTTCGTATATCGGTTTACCGGGTTTAGGGATGAGGGTAATCAATGAGATTTTCCAAGCCTTAGGATAGTGTTCCAGGCGAAGGATAGCATTAAAAATCGATGTGATGAGTGCTATCCCTTTTGTAGGAAGTTCCTTGATTGCTCTATTGCCTATTAGGTCGTGTCCTGCTGCTTTCTTGGGGTTTAGGCGACTGATTGTTTCTATAGTCTCAGCAGAGGAGAAGGGTTCGATAGGAGGGGATATTTGGAAGGGGGTGTGTAGGTATTCAGTAACGTCCGCGGCGGCTTGGGGGGAATGGGGTTTGAATACTTTTGACAAGTGTTTTGCAAACAGGTCGGCTTTTTCTATAGGGCTTCGCGCCCATCCACCTTGCGGACGGCGGATAGGTGGGATTATTTGTGGGGGGCGTGTGAGTTTCCTGGAGGCCTTCCATAGTGAGTAGTTGGCGTCGGCTGTGGGGGATAAGCTGGCGAGGTATTTATGGAAGCAGTCGTTTTTATAGTTTGTTAAGGTTCTGGATAGCTTTCTAGTTGCGTTGTTAAGTTTGCGTTTGTCCTCCGGTGTTCTGTGGGTCTGCCATACTCTTCTTAGTCTACGTTTTTCTGCTATTTTTTTTAGTATGTATTGGGGATATTCTTGTTTCCTGATAGATGGCTTTGTCGGTGTGGAGAGGCGGATTGCGTTTATTATGCTCGTGTTTAAGTATTCCGTGGCTGCTTCGATTTCTTCCTTTGTTTTTAGTGGGGTGAAGGCTGAGGTTGAGTGTGTAAAGACTTCTCTGAAGAGCTGCCAGTTGGTGTGTTGGTTGTGAATGGAGCCATTAGGTGTACTCTCGATGATTGTTGAACTGACTGTTGCTATCACGGGAGAATGATCAGAGGAGAGATCAGCCGAGGAGTTGATCTGGACGTGTCTTGATGGGATATTTTTAGTTATGAAGAAGTCGAGAAGGTCGGGTATTTTGTTGGTGTCAGTGGGCCAGTATGTGGGTTCGTATGTGGTGAGGTAGTTGAGGTTGTTGTTTATTATGCTGTTTAAGAGGTTTTTGCCTCTTGCTGTAACCAGTCTGCTGCCCCATTGGATGTGCTTGGCGTTATAGTCTCCTCCAACTATGAATCTGTTGCCCAGGGTGTCCAGGAAGTTATCAAAGTCTTCTTTGGCGATGGAGTGTCTGGGAGGGCAGTATACTGCTGAGGTGGTGATTGAGCCATGACAGTCTTCTATTGCTACGTTTGTTGCTTGGAGGTAGTCTTTCTGGAATGATGGAAATTCGTAGTGCTTAATACTTGCTTTGATTATTATTCCGGTGCCACCGTGGGCCTTTCCGCTGGGGTGTTGGGTATGGTAGAATTTGTAACCATTTATTTTCAGGTAGCTCTTATCGGTGAAGTGGGTTTCCGATACGAGCATTACGTCGATTTGCTGGTGTTTTAAGAAGAGTTCTAGTTCACGTTTGTGTTGCGCTAGACCGTTGGCGTTCCAGAGAGCTATGCGCCTTGGTTTTATTTTGAGTCGGGGCGTGCTAATTTTTCCACGATGAGTGTTAGTAGCGATAGCAAGTGATTTATTTGCTCCGATTGTTTCTCTATTAGCTTTTCGAGCCTTGAGGAGTTGTCTGCGTTTGGTGGGTTGGGGACACTGTTTTGGGGAAGGTTCCTTTGGCTGTTCGGGTTATTTTGGATGCCTTGTACTGCTTGGGCATAGGAGGTTGAGGTGGAGATGAATTTGGTAGGACTGGGTGTTTGGTTGGTTGAGGGGGTTGGGGTAGTCGTGAATTTCGGCGGGCTGGGTGTTTGGTTGGATACCTCTTTTGCTCTGAGCTTAGGGTACCTGTTCGTGTATAGTGTTTTATATGCTGGGCAGCCTTTGTAGTTGGCAGGGTGGTCCCCTTGGCAGTGGATGCATTTCGCTGGGGTTTCCGGTGATTTGGCGCACTGGTCAGTGGAGTGAGAGCCTGCGCATTTAACGCAGCGGAAAGTATGGTTGCAGTATTTCTGCGTATGACCGTACCTTTGGCACCTTTTGCATTGCACTATTTCTTTTTTCACAAGCGGTGGTTCGGATTTTACTATTGCGTTCATTAGGCGACTGATATTGTAGATTTCCTTATTGTTAGGCTTTTGTTTTATATCTATGAAAAATAAGGATAACGGATCTTTTGAGACTCTATGCCTTATATTACTTACGTTGATGACTTCGTGGCCGAGTTTTGAGAGTTCGTATTTGAGTTCGTCTATGTCTGCTGAGTGGTGGATGTTTCGTAGGACCACCCGGAAAGGCCTTTCCTGTTTGAGTTGGTAGGTGTGGAAGTTGGCGCTCAGGGTCCTCGCCGAACACTCCGTGGCCGGTGAGCACCTGCGTCATCCTGAAGGTCAGCGGCGCTCCGCCTCGATCCCTCCAGGCCTCCCAGTTGGGAAGCACGGCGCGAACGGCCCGGTGCGGCCGCACGGCGTCCTCCTGGATCAGCTGCGAGCGCCATCGTTCCCACGTCTCCTTCTTCGCCTCCTCCCGGATGTTCGGGGCCGGCTGGCTGGCGGTCGATGGCGTCGGGCCCCTCTGGTGTTCGTACACGCGTTCGAGCGCCAGGGCTAGCAGTTCAAATGGGGTTGGGGGGGGGGTGCCGCCAGCACGGTCGCCGACGCGTATGATGTCGTCCTCTGCAGCCTCCGCAGCAAGGTCAGGCTGCGGCGACTGGTCGTCAAGCTTCTGACCCAGACGGGTGCCCCCGTAGAGGACTCGGGACCGAACTACTCCCTCGTAGAGTCGGCGGATTCTTGATCCTGCTCCGCCGATGTTCGGTAGGAGGCCGCACAGAGCGTTGGCTGCGGCCGTCGCCTTCGGGACCAGTTGCTCGAAGTGCGGTCCGAAGGTCCATCCGCTGTCGATCGTGAGACCCAGGTACTTCATCTGGCGTTTCACCGGGACCTCTTCTCCGCCGATGTTCACCGACAGTCCGGGAGGAGGTGTTCCTCTTCGTCGCTGGTCGAAGAACCACAGTGCCTCGAATTTGGCCGGCGACACCGTCAGGCCGAGCCTTCGAATGGCGCGCACCGCGCTCGCCACGGCGTCCTCCGTGCGATTCGCCGTATCGTGCCACCACCGTCCCCCGGTCAGGACCAGGGTGCCGTCGGCGTAGCACACCATGCCTGCTCCCGGGGGCATCGGACATCGGAGGACGGAGTCGTAGGCCGTGATCCGGAGTATCGGTCCCAACACCGACCTCTGCGGAACGCCGCGCTCGATCCGTCTTCTTTCCTCCCCGTTCTTCCCGGTGTAGTCGATGTATCTGTCGGTCAGGTACGCTCGGATGATCCCTACCAGGTACGCCGGGACCTCGAAGTGTCGCAGGGCTTCCACGATCCTGGCCCAGGGGATCGAGTTGAAGGCGTTGGTGACGTCGAGTGATACCGCTACTGCCACCCCTTCTCGAGAGACCTTGTCCTCGGCCATGGTCTTCACCCTCTTCACCGCGTCCACGGTCGAGCGGCCGCGGCGGAATCCGTATTGGCTGTCGTGCCATCCGGGCGCCCTCTCGGTCATGTGAGCCTCCAGCCGGGCGGCGATGATCCTTTCGAGCATCTTGCCCATCTCGTCCAGCAGACATATCGGCCTGTACGCGGACGGCGAGTCCGGCGGGCGGCCCTCTTTCCGCAGCAGGACCAGTCTAGCCGTCCGCCATGTCCGGGGGTCTCTCTCTAGGCATCTGGTGAACAGGTGTCGCAGGCGGGGAGCCATGGTGACGATCGTCTCCACCCACGCTCGGCCCGGTATTCCGTCCGGACCGGGTGCCACGTCGCGGGATGCCATCCTCCTGGTTGCTTCGAAGAGTTCTTCTTCGGTCACTCGCAGTTCTTCGCTCCATCCTGTTGCGGTTGTCGTCGCTGCCTCCTCGTCGTCGTCGTCGTCGTCGTCGTCGTCGTCGTCGTCGTCGTCGACAGAGAGGGAGGATGGCGCTGGTTGGCTCGTGTCCGTGTCCTCGGGCGGGAACAACGTCCCGATGACGTTGTCCAGCAACGCCGGATCCATGTTCGAGGTCAGTGGGGGCGCCGAGGGTCGTAGCTTCTTCGTAACTACTTTGTAGGGCCGTCCCCACGGGTCGGATTCGACCTCCTCGATCAGTTCCGTCCAACACCGAGCTTTCGCGGTTTTGATCTCCCGCTGAAGAGTGCGTCTCGCCTCTCTGTACTCCTCGTAGCAGCTGGAGATCTGTTCCTCGTCGCGCGTCAGCCTGCGACGGCGGGCCCTTAGGAATCTTCTGCGGGCCCGAACGCAGTTCTCTCGCATCTCCGCGACCTCCGGAGTCCACCAGTACGTTCCCTGGTCGCGTCCACCCCCCGGGACGGAGCGTGGCATCGAGGCGTCGCACGCCGCGGTCATGTATCTTCGGAGCTCCTCCGCCTCCTCGTCGATGCTTTCCTGCCCGGTTGTCCGTCGGGCGTCCCAGCTCCAGGCGGATACAATCGTGGCCTCCCGTAGCATCTCCTTGTCCCTTTCCTTGAAACGCCATCGCGGTGGCGGGCGGCGGCGGTTTTCTCCCGGTCGTCGTCGTCTTCCGGCGTCGTCTTCGGCTCCCAGGGCCACCTCCATCAGTATGTAGAGGTGATCGGATAGCGTTTCCACCCCCTCGGCCACCCTCCAATCGTGGATTCGCCTGAGTAGCTCCGGCGTGGCCCACGTGA
This sequence comes from Bombus huntii, assembly GCF_024542735.1. Lineage (NCBI taxonomy): Eukaryota > Metazoa > Arthropoda > Insecta > Hymenoptera > Apidae > Bombus > Bombus huntii. The sequence continues at coordinate 7,076,992 of NC_066254.1, forward strand.
TATCCACTACCGAGGATCCTCTCCACGCCACGCAGGTGCTCGCCGAGCCCCTGTTTGCCAGCAGGAGCCCCAGACCCGCTGCCCAATCGGTGAGCATCCTTCCTCGAGGGTTGGTCCTGGGATTTCCCCATTGTGTCGAGTGGGCGTTGAAGTCCCCGAGGACGAGTACTTGGCGGGGCAGGCATCTTCCGATGCACTCGCCGACTCGATCCAGGAAGTCCCCGTACGCGGCCAGGTCGATGTTTGGGGAGACGTATACCGCCACCACCGCTGCTCCCTGCCACTCGACCGCGACGAAGCCGCTGCCACGGTCCAGCAGGACGCCCGGGGCTGCCGTCCACGTTATCCCTGCGAATCCGTCCAGGTCCCCGACCCAGTTGGGCGAGTCGGGAATGCGATGTGGTTCGGCCACCGCCGCCAGGGCGACCTCGTTCTCCCGGATGGTCTGAAGGAGCAGATCTTGCGCCCTTCTCGACCTACCGAGGTTGCATTGCAGGAGGCGCTTGAATTATGTGGTCACCTCCATGGCCTCCTCCCGGCCGTCCGCCGCTGTTGGTTCGGCGGCGCTTCCTGGTGTCCCTTCCGCGCCTGCTGCTGCTGCTGCTGCTGCTGTTGGTTGGCGGATCGGTCGCTTTCTCTTGACTTTCGGTGGGGTGCATGCCTCTCCGCCCATCCTGTGGTTCGCGGGCGCCCCGAGCGACTCGCACAGGGGGCACTTGGGAGTGGGGTCGGGACAGTCTCTGGCGCGGTGTCCGTTTCCGCCGCACCTGTAGCACAGGTGCCCTCGGTCTTCGCTGTATACGCAGGTGGCGCGTACGTGTCCCAGTTCCAGGCACCTGAAGCACTGCAACGGCCGCTTCGGGATGGCCCTTATCCTCGCGGTTGACCAGCCGATGGCTATCTTCTCTGCCTGGGCCAGCTTGCGGGCTCCTGCTGCCGGACACTTGATCCATGCTGTCCCGAGGCCGCCTCTGGTGGCGCCGATCTCGCCCACCTGTACCTCCGCGCTGCCGCATCCTGCCGCCGAGGCCAGTGCTTTCTGCAGCTCCTCCCTCTTGACCGAGATGTCTATCCCGGTCACTCGTAGCTCCTCCAACCTGGTAGGAGTGGCGATTCTCACCGCCGTCGGGTCCAGCGCCTCGGTCAGACGCGTCGCCTTTCCTCTGTCCTTGTCTTCAGGGACTTTGATTATGATGGCCCCCGTCATCGCCTTTTTCATTTCTAGACGTTCCATTCCGAGTTCTGAAAGCGGGATCCTTGTTCTGGCCGCTTCCAGGACGTCGGCGTAAGACATCCTCGCCCCCTCGTTCAGCATCAGGGTCACCGCGGATGTACGCGGTGCGCGAGGGGGCGTGGTCACCTTGGGTGTGTTCAGTGGTCCTTTCTGCGTTGCGGGGGCACTCTGTTTCGGTGCGCCTGCCGTCCTGCCGAGCTGGGGCTGCTGCTGCCGTGCCCGTGTAACGTCAATTCATATCAGAGACCAGGCCACACACCACGGACAGGATGGCACCCAGATGTCTGCATATCCTTGGAGCGCACCCTCAATAGTCTTAAGTGCCCACCAGGGGGGCCTTGGCATTTTTATAGTTAAGGTCCTTCGGACCAAGCGAGTATTTCCTGTCTTAAATTTCCCTTTACGTTTATTGTCTACCACGTGTTAGCTTAGAAAGTTGGTTTCCTCCACATCTGGTATGTTCCGTTGGCAACTTTCTCGCGAGGGCGGCTAAAACCCTTCCGGGTCCACCAACCGTCCTATTATCCAATCGGAGATGGTGTTTACTGCCCTCACTTCCTTAACCAAAATTGTCATCAACAAATCCGATAGTCCCGTGTCCTTAGACACACCCACCCCTAGCTTTCCTCAGACACAGTATCGTCAGTAAAACTTCACTTATTCTGTATCCTTAGAATAGTCAACATATCAATGTCGGTCTCTACTCTTATAAGTCGCGTAGTTAATGTATTGTTGTAACTAAGTCTTATATAACGTGGTTGGAGTGAATTGTTATTTATGTTAATTCAGTGCGTGTTACATTGTGATTGCTGAATTCATAATAAAGGTTGATTAAAACCAAGTAAATAGTGGTGTTACGACTCAACTATATTTTTATTTTCACCGACCAACCCAAAAATTACGTGACATTTTGGCGATCCGTGCCAGGATCCATCAGCTTCGAGAAAACGAAATTACGCATTTCGGGCTACGGTCAACTTCGAAGATTGAGGATCAACGGACCACTGCAACAGAGCAGACACCTCTGACGTTTCGACAAAGGAACACCGCAACGGCACCTTTCCTACGGGCTAAACGATCAAGGTGAGCGAACGCTGAACTCTTTTGTCAAATAGCACAGACAGTACAAGTAGTATAACAATGGCAACGCCACAAGAAAGTAATACCGAAATGGTTGACGCCGCTTTAACTAGTAGTGGGATAGACCCAACAGTTAGAGCTATAATAGACGCATGGCAGAAAGAGAGCGAGAGTTCCACGCAACGATTTAACCGACTCGAAGCAAAGATCGCACGAATAAGCGATAAGTTAGCAAACATGCAAATGAGAAACGGATCAGAAGCCAGCTCCCTGATAACTATAGATGAAATAAACCCCACCACTACGGATCAATCAGTCTTCCGAGAACCCCCTCCAATGACTCAGCCACCCCAATCACCCGAGGGCAGAGCGTTCCTCCAACGTTCTACGCAACCAGAGCTTAAAGCTACAGATGTAATGAGATGTATATCACAACTTAACGGCGAAAATGATATAGGAGTGGAAGAATTCGTTAGAGAAGTCGAAGAGATGAGGGTAATGTGCAGCAAACAGTACTTACTGCTAAGAATGATTAAGACTGAGAGAATTTCGGGAAAAGCAGCTATGGCAATACGTAGTGTGCACATTTCAGAATACGCCCACTTATACCAAGCATTACGACAGAACTTAGCGACTCGAACCTCGGTCCGTGAAAACCAGGATCAATTACGAGACACTAGACAAGGGTTTAGTGAAGGCGTACAGAGCTATATTACTCGGTTTAGACGAGCCTACAATGAATTACAGCACAGCATTACTAATGAATACCCAGATGAAATGAACAGACGCGCCGTGAGCGACAGAATCTTGAAAGACTCGATAACGGACTTTGTTCGCGGATTAAAATTAGAAATAGGACAAATACTATTGACCACTCCGCCGCAGAATTTTATTGAAGCCGAGAAACGCGCCATCGAAATCGAAAGATACTTTCATGAGCACAGAACCCGTAAGGAACGGACCATTCGCCCCGATAATCGACCACGACCAGTAGCAAATTTCACGTCCACACCGCCCAGAGCGATTCAAAATGGTTTCGCCCAACAACCTAAAACGGCCTTTCGACGAGCACCGTTAGAAGAACGAGCCCAGGTACAATGTTTCAAGTGCAAACGCTTTGGACACAGATCAAACCAATGTCCAAATTTTCGAACACCAGGCCTACAACAACGAGCACCCCCAATCAACTTCGTCCAGATGGAAACGAAAGAATCAGGATCAATGCAACTACAGGAGAACTACCCACAGTGCTCCTTGGACCAGCCGGACAACCGAAACGAACATTTCTTGTCGACTCAGGGGCAGGAATCAATCTGCTCAAGCGAAAATGGACAGCAAGAACAGAACCGGTACCTGTGAAGAAATTCACAATGGGACACTCTGAATTCGAAACTTCCGAACGCGTCATTATAGATCTGTTTGACAAAAAGATAGACTTTCACATAATAGATGATGATTTTCCGCTAATAGAAGATGGAATATTAGGTTTCCCCGCATTACGACAGTTTAAATTCAATCTTTCCAACAACAGATTAAAACTAAATAATAATACTATTTTGTTACAACCGGCAACGACCATATCACCTGGGCAAGCCATATCAAAGACAGTGTACCTAGAAGGAAAACCGACTCCAGTATGCTTTATCAATGGTGGTGAGTCCAACTTAAAAATCACTAATTGCATCGAAAATTCCAACACCTACAATCAAATTTCTACATTCAGAGATCTAGTTAGACTTTCACATATAGAAAAGGCTCTCAGAGAACCAGTTGAAAAGATATTACTTTACTATTTGGACGTCTTCAATCTCGAAACAGAACTCTTACCGTGCACTTCACTTGCTAAACATACAATTACCCTAAAAGAGAACAAAATCATAAACACTAAATCCTACCGACCCCCTGAATGCCACAAAACAGAAATTAGGCGACAGATGGACGAAATGCTTAGGAAAAACATTATAGAACCTTCCGACTCTCCATATAATTCCCCAGTATGGGTTGTACCAAAGAAACAGGACGCCTCGGGAAAACAGAAATGGAGAATTGTAACTGACTTCAGAAAAATTAACGAACTTACGGACCAAGACGCATATCCACTACCCGACATAGATGACATAATATCGCAGTTAGGAAACGCAAAATTCTTTTCCGCCCTAGACTTATCCTCGGGATTCCACCAGATTCCTATGGATCCCAAATCAAAGAAGTACACTGCATTTAGCACACCACAAGGACATTACCATTATAATCGAATGCCGTTTGGACTCAAAAACGCGCCAGCGACATTTCAAAGAATGATGGACACTGCGCTTCGCGGACTTATTAATAAACATTGCTTTGCATATTTGGACGATATTATTATTTTTGGTCAATCGATAGAAGAACACAACCAAAACCTAGCTATCGTTTTACAAAGACTTAGGGAATTGGGGCTGAAACTACAGCCAGATAAGTGCGAATTTTTAAAGCCCGAATTAGAATACCTCGGACATACCGTAACAAGTGAGGGAGTAAAACCCAATCCGAAGAAAATAGAAGCAGTAAAAAACTTTAGACAACCTAAGAACCCAACAGAAGTAAAATCTTTCCTCGGGCTAGCAGGTTATTACAGAAAATTTATTCGTAACTTTTCAAAGCTAGCGAAACCCCTTACGGACCTCACGAAAAAGGACACGCCATTCCACTGGACCGACAGAACACAACTCAGCTTCGATACGTTAAAAGAAAGATTATGCCAAGCACCGGTACTAAAATATCCCGACTACACAAAAACATTTACGTTGACAACGGACGCCAGTAACGAAGGTTTAGGAGGGATCCTTTCACAAGACGGGCACCCTTGTTGCTTCATTTCGAGAACATTAAACCCTCCTGAACGAAATTATACAACGACGGAAAAAGAATTATTAGCTATCGTTTGGGCAGTTAAAAGACTGAGACAATATTTATTAGGCCGTAAATTCCAAATTCAAACAGACCACCAAGCCCTTAAATGGCTACACAACTGTAAGGACCCCTCAAGCCGACTGATCCGATGGAGATTAAGATTAGAGGAATACGAGTATGACATAGAGTACGTAAAAGGAAAGGAAAACGCGGCCGCTGACGCCCTATCCAGAGTACACGCGATAACACAAACTGACGTCTTATTAAAACAATTCAAAGACTGGGAAAAATCAGAAGAAATACCAAAATTATTAAAACTAACACCTAACAAAGACAACTTTTTCCAATTAACAAAAACATATCTAGGCCCATATGACGAAACCGCATGGTTACAGAAAATATCAAACGTACTCAAAACAAATAGAAAGATAGGGATAGGAGACAACAACTTAAACGCACAAGACAAAGCACACATAAAGAGACTTCTTTTGTTTTTCAATGACCAACGCGGCGACATAGAGTTTGCTTACGAGCCAATACAGAGCTTAAGTGACGAAGAGATAGAACAAATACTGAAAGAAAATCATGACTTGATAGGACATCCCGGGATACAAAAGACGTACGACAGAATCAGAGACAAATATAGTATCCCACACCTTATGGACAGAATAAAAACCAGAATAGAAACTTGTGAGACCTGTCAAACCGCAAAAATGACTAGGATTCGACCCAAAGAAGAACCATGTATAACCGACACACCATTGGAACCCAATGACAAGATAGCCATGGATATACTAGGACCATTGAAGAAAACGAAACGAGGCAATTCCTTTATACTCTCCATTCACGATGAACTCACAAAATACCTTATCCTTGTTCCTATAAAAAACCAACAAACAGAAACTATTTGGAATTCCCTGTTAGACCATTACATATACATATTCTCAGCGCCTAAGAAAATACTGACAGACAGAGGACAAAATTTTATTAGTAGCTTAATGCAAAAATACGAAGAAGCCTTCAAAATAAAACACATTAAAACTACTAGTTTCCACCCCCAAAGTAATGGATCATTAGAGCGAACTCACGCTGTAATAGCAGATATGCTAAAGTGTGTTCAAAGGGACTCAGGGGAAGAATGGGACGAACATTTAAATTTTATATGCCTAGCCTACAATACGATGATACACGACTCGACCGGTTATACACCTTTTGAATTGACATTCGGACACAAAGCCAACTTACCCTCGACCATTTCACGAAATCCACAACGCACTTACGCGGACGAAGTAGCATTCAGAAAACGAGAATGGGATTCTAGACTTTCGAAAGCTCGCGACCAATTGATTAGGAGTAAACAAAGATATCAAAGAGATCAGAGACGACGAATAATAAAACCCCAGTCAATATTTAAAGAAGGGGATAGAGTCTTAATACACAACGACCATAAAGAGCATAAATTAGACATAGAGTGGCTAGGACCCTACACCATTGAGAGAGTTAAAACACCGTATTATGAGGTTTTAATAGAAGGTAATATCAAGAAAATTAATGGAAACCGGTTAAAACCTTATTTTCCAGGACGGGCTTCATAACTATAATATACTTAGGCAACACGCAAACAGCAACCTTACCGGAAAAGCCAATTGACCTAGAGATAATCCGCAGAAACACTGAGATTTTGGAGGACCAAAATCAATCTAAGAAGGGGGGTATGTAACGTCAATTCATATCAGAGACCAGGCCACACACCACGGACAGGATGGCACCCAGATGTCTGCATATCCTTGGAGCGCACCCTCAATAGTCTTAAGTGCCCACCAGGGGGGCCTTGGCATTTTTATAGTTAAGGTCCTTCGGACCAAGCGAGTATTTCCTGTCTTAAATTTCCCTTTACGTTTATTGTCTACCACGTGTTAGCTTAGAAAGTTGGTTTCCTCCACATCTGGTATGTTCCGTTGGCAACTTTCTCGCGAGGGCGGCTAAAACCCTTCCGGGTCCACCAACCGTCCTATTATCCAATCGGAGATGGTGTTTACTGCCCTCACTTCCTTAACCAAAATTGTCATCAACAAATCCGATAGTCCCGTGTCCTTAGACACACCCACCCCTAGCTTTCCTCAGACACAGTATCGTCAGTAAAACTTCACTTATTCTGTATCCTTAGAATAGTCAACATATCAATGTCGGTCTCTACTCTTATAAGTCGCGTAGTTAATGTATTGTTGTAACTAAGTCTTATATAACGTGGTTGGAGTGAATTGTTATTTATGTTAATTCAGTGCGTGTTACATTGTGATTGCTGAATTCATAATAAAGGTTGATTAAAACCAAGTAAATAGTGGTGTTACGACTCAACTATATTTTTATTTTCACCGACCAACCCAAAAATTACGTGACACCCGCGTCGGTGGTGACGCGGTCGGTCCTCTTCTTGCCGCCTCTCCTTCGGCGGCGACGGTTGTCCTTGTCCCGTTCGCCTTCCTCCTTCTCCTTCTTTCCTTTTTTGCTTTCGCCAGTTCCCAGCCCCCATCCTCCTGTTCCCTTGGGAGCGACGTCGGTTGGGCGGCGCGGGGATCGACGGAGTGGTCCTTGCTCGGTCGTGCTTCGGGGGGGGGGGGGGGGGGGTGTTGCCATCGCGTGTCCCCGAATTGTTCCTCTATGGTCCTAAGAATGGAGGGTCCCAGTTCTCGGACTACTCTTTCTAGGGCGTCTAGGCGTGTCCTGTCGTTTCCATCTTCTCGTGCAGGACGGTCGTATTCGGGCGTCGCGTTGGCGCATCGCGGGCATTCGTGGACTCTAGCAGCCAGTCTCCTTAGTTCCTGGCGGAGGGCTGCGTTCTCCTTTTCCAGCACGGACAGCCTCGTGTCTACGTCGTCGGTGCCTCGCGCTGGTCTCGTCCTCCTCGAGGATTCCGTGTTCCAGGCGGCGGTGATGTAACTCGCCGAGTTCTTCAGGGATCTAATGTAGGTCCCCTTGAGGTTTGAGGACGTCGTCGCGACGTGCATTATTTCAGACACGTGCATCGTCAGGCCCGCGCTGATATCTGCCGGGAAGCTCGTCCTCATCTCCGCCTCTAATTCTTCGGACACCTCCGGGGTTGTGGCTGCTATTCTCCTCTTCTTCCCCCTGGATGCCGCCGAAGCCGAGCGCGAGGTGATCGAGGCGGTCAGATCCTCGTCGTCGGACCTCGCTCGCGCCCGTGATCCTCCTGCCATCGGTGACGTGCCATCGTCCAGCCTCGCTGGTGTGAGAAAGACGCCCTCCGGCCTGTCCGCGGCTCTTAGCGAGCGTCTTGTCACTCTCCTCGGAGATTCCTCCGCCGTTTCCATCCTGTTGTCCTCCCTGTTGAAGTGGTTACCACTTCTAAGAAAACTCTACATCTGGTCTCTAGTTTTCTCAAGCACTGAAGCCATCGACAGCGTGTAGACAAAAGACTGCGACGAAGTCAGGCCATAAACAGTAGACAGGCGACGTTGGCTTCGGGGTTTTTCAGTTATTAGGTAACACAGCCAGCGTGCGGATCTGGACCAGCTCAAATTGTATTTTACTTATTACACTTCCATTTGTCGGAGATGAAAGAACACCGGAGCCTTTGGAATTTTGGATAATCCCGCAACATTGTAACCTAGAGTCTACTATAGCTGTAATTGAACAATTGTAGTTATTCAACCCGATTGTAATTATTCGAGAATTGTGATAATGAGCTTGGGCTCGAGGCGACAGTCAGTCGCCGAACGTAGCCGCGGTCACGGGATGAACGCTTTGTCTAACAAAGGTATGAAGTAATTCTATAGCTCTCCTTAAAAGAAATATTCGTGGCGACACGCGACAGTAAACATTCCAACGGTTTCTGTCCCGTGGCTCGCCACACGCAGACCGTATTCTTCGAGTAAGATGATTGCCAGATGTCGATGCGTCTCCGCAGTACATGTTCGGCTAGCTCGAGGGGCCGTTATAAATCTTAAGATTTAGTCAACTAAAGTCCTTCAAACAGACAAACGGTCTTTGTCCCAACTACGGGAAGAAAGGGGAGACATATTTTTCAACGGGCGGCGTCTCCCACTAGCAACTTTCCCTCGAGTGCGGCTAGCATCTTTTTCTAACCACCGATATGGAGATTGACCAATTAGCAGCAACGTCAATTTCCCTTACTTTCTGAACGAAGGCTTTTCTCGACGAATCCTATGATCTCGTGTCCTTAGACACACCCCATTATAGTTTTCCTCCGTGGCATCATCGGGACGGGAAAGACATTCTTTCTCGCGATCTCATCGATTAAGGAGTAACGCCTTCGCGATTAGTGATTATTTTCAGACTTAGACTTTGTGAGTACGTTCTGTTGTCATCCCGTTGGCCGCGGATTCGTTATTGAGCCCGAGAGCATCGTCACTAGTGTCGCGAGTGCCGAACCGCCGTGATCAATTGTTAAGACTGTAATAACTCTATCATTGCAATAAACTACGCCTGTGTACCGTAGTGCCTACCGTATCAATGGCTAATCCTCGAGAAGATTCATTTGACGCCCACAACCCCATTTCCAGTGATGACCCGACATCAGAAGTGGGATCAGAACGGTTGCGAACGCTGGAAGGGCAGGTCGCTGTCATGAACAACCTAATTCATACGCTAATGCAACGACCAAATACGGGAATCACCAAATTACCACATTTTATCCCAGAAGTCGCAGGCGCCGACCCAGCCGCGTGGTGCGCGGCTGTTAGTAGGGCCCTGCAAAACAACCCCCTGCGAGAGGACGCGCTACACTCTGCCTTAAGTGACTCTCTACAGGGTTCTGCAGCACATTGGCTGGCGCGAACGGTGGGAAACGGAGAAGTTACCTGGCCTGGAATTAAGGAACGATTCCTTACACAGTTCGGTGGCCGAGAGACGACGTCCTCATCGTTAATCAAGGTATCCAGGGAACCGCGGGAAGCGGGCGAATCCACGGGGGCGTTTGCCGGCCGTGTCCGTTCCCTCCTACAGACGCGGTGGCAACATTCTACGCTAGACGAAATACTTAACGCTGTCACTCTCTACATATTAATTCCACACGACCAACGTCTTAAACGATTGGCCCTCACGAGCGATATCAGAACGGAGGACCAATTCCTGAGCGAAATGCGACCCTTCTGTTACGAAGAAGAGTCGACATTTTCGCCGAGATATACACCGGCGGAACCCGAAGCTAAGCGACGCAAGTTATCGGGCCACCAGACGAAGTGTCACTACTGTGGTACTCTCGGACACAGAATAAAGGACTGCCGCAAGAGGATGCAGAACGAACAGCAAAGGGATGCACGACGCCAGGAAGGAAACCGACCGGCCGCACCGTCCAAGGCGGTTTGCTACAGGTGTAACGCGGAAGGCCATATCGCACCTAACTGCCCGGCGCGACGGGACGGTAGACCAGGCCCCAAGGATGAGCGTAAAGTCAACTCCTGCGTGGTGGAGTCCCCAGCCGGTAGTTTAAGTCATCTGGGTGAGTCGTTCCCATTTTACTTCGATTCCGGAGCCGAGTGCTCATTAATTAGAGAATCTGTCGCTCCGAAATTCTCCGGTAGGAGAACGACAGATATAGTAGTTATGCGAGGAATAGGAAACACCTGCGTTAAGAGTACATCCCAGATCTTATCTACGGTACGCATTAACTGTTTTACATTGGAGATAACCTTCCACGTTCTGGCCGATAGTCACCTGCATTATGATATCATGATTGGCCGCGAGATCTTAAGCCAGGGTTTTGATGTAACTATTACACGGAATAGCGTCGATATTTGTAAAACGAAGACTATTAATGCCTGTAGTAAAACCCCCGAGGACGAGATCAATATCAATGCGGTTGACACTGACGTGGTTGGTAATGATAAAAGTCGGTTAATTTCTGTCCTCGCGAAATTCAAAGATTCATTCATTACGGGCTTCCCACGTACTCGCGTAAGCACGGGCCAGTTGGAAATACGGTTAATCGATCCTAATGTTACCGTGCAAAGAAGTCCCTACCGACTTAGCGAAGAAGAGCGTAGGATAATGCATGAGAGAATAGACGAGTTAATTAGAGCAAAAATCGCGAGGCCGAGCAACTCACCGTTCGCGAGCCCTATCTTACTTGTAAAGAAGAAAGACAGCTCAGATAGACTGTGCGTAGATTTTCGGGCATTAAATAAAAATACGGTCGCGGACCGGTATCCCCTACCCCTCATCGCGGATCAAATCGCGAGATTGCAGAAGGCGAGATACTTCATTAGCCTGGATATGGCCAGCGGATTCCACCAAATTCCCATTCATCCTAATTTGACGGAATATACGGCGTTCGTTACACCCGACGGGCAATACGAGTACGTGACTATGCCGTTCGGATTGAAAAATGCACCATCCGTTTTCCAGAGGGCCATTCTCAACGCCTTAGGCGACCTCGCGTATTCGTTCGTTGTTGTTTACTTGGACGACGTCCTAATTATTGCCGACTCAGTAGACCAAGCTCTAGAAAGGGTGAGCACCGTATTAGATACCCTCGTGAAAGCCGGGTTCTCCTTTAACTTTTCGAAATGCTCCTTTTTAAAGACATCGGTACTCTACTTGGGATACGTAATTCGTAACGGAGAAGTCCGCCCAAACCCGGGTAAAATACAAGCCTTGAGTTCTCTACCTGCACCGTCGACCGTCACACAACTTAGGCAATTCATAGGTTTGGCCTCTTATTTCCGAAGCTTTATTCCCAAATTTTCACAAGTAATAAAACCCCTGTACGCACTTACCTCGAGTAACAAGAATATACCTTGGACGGATAGGCACGAACAGATAAGACAAAAGGTAATTTCCGTTCTGACTGACGCGCCGGTGCTAATGATATTTGATCCCAATTGCCCCATAGAATTACATACGGACGCTAGCTCGGAAGGATATGGAGCCATCCTAATGCACAGGGTCGAAGGAAAAAGTCGAGTAGTGGAGTATTACAGCAAAAGGACTAGCCCTGCGGAATCTAGGTATCGTTCCTACGAATTGGAAACGTTAGCAGTTGTAAACGCCGTCAAGCACTTCCGTCATTATTTACACGGACGAGAATTTCTCGTTGTCACCGATTGCAACTCCCTTAAAGCATCCAGTAGTAAGGTACACTTGAACGACAGGGTTTACAGATGGTGGGCTTACCTGCAAACTTTTACCTTTGACATTAGGTACCGGGAAGGTAAACGGATGGCCCACGTAGATTTCTTTTCGCGAAATCCCGTAGACTTGGATCGCAGTACGTTCAGCAAAATCGTAGAGAAAGAAATTAACCTAACCGAAATCTCCGACGATTGGCTACTAGCGGAACAACGTCGCGACCCACAAATTTCCGAGATCGTCGATAAATTACAGAACGAAGGGCTCGCGGAAGACGTCGCGAATACGTATGAGTTACGGTCCGGCACCCTTCATCGTAAAATACAGAGAAAAGGTAGAACTCTCTGCCTGCCCATCGTTCCGAGAGGGTTTAGGTGGTCTGTTATTAACCATGTGCACCAGTCCATTATGCACTGAGGTTGGGATAAAACGCTTGAGAAACTGTACGAGTATTACTGGTTCGAAGGAATGGCGAAGTATGTTCGCAAATTCGTAGAGAACTGTCATGCTTGTCGAGTTTCAAAGGCAAGTTCGGGTAGAGTACAAGCCGAATTACACCCCATACCTAAGACCAGTATACCTTGGCATACGGCTCATATGGACATAACGGGCAAACTAAGCGGTAAAAACGATTCGAAGGAATACGTCATTGTGTTGGTCGACGCCTTCACCAAGTTCGTATACTTGCACCATACCCGTAAGTTAGACTCCATGAACACCATTAAAGCGCTTAAGTTCGCTATATTTTTGTTCGGCTGTCCCTGCCGGATAATAGCGGATCAGGGAAGATGTTTTACGGGCAAAGAATTTCGAGACTTTTGTCAAGATAAACACATTAAACTCCATTTAATTGCGACCGGAGCTAGTAGGGTCAACGGGCAGGTAGAGCGTATTATGAGTACGCTAAAAAACATGTTCACAACAATAGAAACCACCGGGCGGTCCTGGCAAGACGCGATCGGGGAAATACAACTGGCCTTAAATTGTACCACCAACCGCGTGACTAAGTCAAGCCCGTTGGAACTACTAATCGGTAAAACAGCGAGACCCTACGGCTTATCCCTACCCGACAGTATCGAAAAAAGAGAGGTAAATATCTCCCATGTAAGACAGCAGGCGATAAAGAATATAGAAGCAAGCGCCAAATACGATAAGGATAGGTTCGACAAAAACAAAGCTAAAATAGTTAGGTTCAACCTTGGCGATTTCGTGTTACGTAAAAACGAGGAAAGAAACCAGACGAAGTTAGATCCGAAATTCAGGGGTCCATTCGTAATAGCCGAGATTTTGGAAGGAGGTAGATGTAGTTTAAAAACCTTAGACGGCAAACGATCATATAAGGACAGACACGACAGACTGAGAAAAATGCCAGAAGGTTGCGTCCCTGCTGAGTTAGACGTCTGCGGTGATGACAACGGCGGTGATAATAACGATGCAAGTACACTGACCTCAGAGGATCATTAACACTGCGTTGTGGTCATAGTAATACACCGAGTGGTTTTATGTGCTTTTTGTTGTAACCCGTTGAGTGGGGTTACGTGCTTTTGTTGTAACCCGTTGAGTGGGCTTACGTGCTTTCTGGGTGTAATGCACCCAACGTGGCAATATGATCCAACAAACTGAGGTTCACCGGTGTACGAAATCGAAAATGATCTGTTGTGTCATTACGGTCTGACTGGCGACTCACAGAACGCACCTAGCACTTTGAATACAAATTATAACATTACAAATTCCTATTCTCTTTTATTTTTCTGTTGTCAAACCTCCGAACGAAACTTTGTTATTGCACTGGACCCTTGACTTACTTGGACATTTAGTTAAATCGCAAATAATGTCAGTTGTATCGAATCTAATGTAAGAAATACGATATTTTAGTTACACACGAGGACGTGTGATAGTCAGGATGGCCGTGTCGGAGATGAAAGAACACCGGAGCCTTTGGAATTTTGGATAATCCCGCAACATTGTAACCTAGAGTCTACTATAGCTGTAATTGAACAATTGTAGTTATTCAACCCGATTGTAATTATTCGAGAATTGTGATAATGAGCTTGGGCTCGAGGCGACAGTCAGTCGCCGAACGTAGCCGCGGTCACGGGATGAACGCTTTGTCTAACAAAGGTATGAAGTAATTCTATAGCTCTCCTTAAAAGAAATATTCGTGGCGACACGCGACAGTAAACATTCCAACGGTTTCTGTCCCGTGGCTCGCCACACGCAGACCGTATTCTTCGAGTAAGATGATTGCCAGATGTCGATGCGTCTCCGCAGTACATGTTCGGCTAGCCCGAGGGCCCGTTATAAATCTTAAGGTTTAGTTAACTAAAGTCCTTCAAACAGACAAACAGTCTTTGTCCCAACTACGGGAAGATAGGGGAGACATGTTTTTCAACGAGCGGCGTCTCCCACTAGCAACTTTCCCTCGAGGGCGGCTAGCATCCTTTTCTAACCACCGATATGGAGATTAACCAATTAGCAGCAACACTTTCTGAACGAAGGCTTTTCTCGACGAATCCGATGATCTCGTATCCTTAGACACACCCCGTTATAGTTTTCCTGTGTGGCATCATCGGGACGGGAAAGGCATTCTCGCTCGCGATCTCATCGATCCAAGAGTAACGCCTTCGCGATCAGTGATTATTCTCAGACTTAGACTTTGTGACTACGTTCTGTTGTCATTCCGTTGACCGCGGATTCGTTATTGAGCCCGAGAGCATCGTCACTAGTGTCGCGAGTGCCGAACCGCCGTGATCAATTGTTAAGACTGTAATAACTCTATCATTGCAATAAACTACGCCTGTGTACCGTAGTGCCTACCGTATCAATGGCTAATCCTCGAGAAGATTCATTTGACGCCCACAACCCCATTTCCAGTGATGACCCGACATCAGAAGTGGGATCAGAACGGTTGCGAACGCTGGAAGGGCAGGTCGCTGTCATGAACAACCTAATTCATACGCTAATGCAACGACCAAATACGGGAATCACCAAATTACCACATTTTATCCCAGAAGTCGCAGGCGCCGACCCAGCCGCGTGGTGCGCGGCTGTTAGTAGGGCCCTGCAAAACAACCCCCTGCGAGAGGACGCGCTACACTCTGCCTTAAGTGACTCTCTACAGGGTTCTGCAGCACATCGGCTGGCGCGAACGGTGGGAAACGGAGAAGTTACCTGGCCTGGAATTAAGGAACGATTCCTTACACAGTTCGGTGGCCGAGGGACGACGTCCTCATCGTTAATCAAGGTATCCAGGGAACCGCGGGAAGCGGGCGAATCCACGGGGGCGTTTGCCGGCCGTGTCCGTTCCCTCCTACAGACGCGGTGGCAACATTCTACGCTAGACGAAATACTTAACGCTGTCACTCTCTACATATTAATTCCACACGACCAACGTCTTAAACGATTGGCCCTCACGAGCGATATCAGAACGGAGGACCAATTCCTGAGCGAAATGCGACCCTTCTGTTACGAAGAAGAGTCGACATTTTCGCCGAGATATACACCGGCGGAACCCGAAGCTAAGCGACGCAAGTTATCGGGCCACCAGACGAAGTGTCACTACTGTGGTACTCTCGGACACAGAATAAAGGACTGCCGCAAGAGGATGCAGAACGAACAGCAAAGGGATGCACGACGCCAGGAAGGAAACCGACCGGCCGCACCGTCCAAGGCGGTTTGCTACAGGTGTAACGCGGAAGGCCATATCGCACCTAACTGCCCGGCGCGACGGGACGGTAGACCAGGCCCCAAGGATGAGCGTAAAGTCAACTCCTGCGTGGTGGAGTCCCCAGCCGGTAGTTTAAGTCATCTGGGTGAGTCGTTCCCATTTTACTTCGATTCCGGAGCCGAGTGCTCATTAATTAGAGAATCTGTCGCTCCGAAATTCTCCGGTAGGAGAACGACAGATATAGTAGTTATGCGAGGAATAGGAAACACCTGCGTTAAGAGTACATCCCAGATCTTATCTACGGTACGCATTAACTGTTTTACATTGGAGATAACCTTCCACGTTCTGGCCGATAGTCACCTGCATTATGATATCATGATTGGCCGCGAGATCTTAAGCCAGGGTTTTGATGTAACTATTACACGGAATAGCGTCGATATTTGTAAAACGAAGACTATTAATGCCTGTAGTAAAACCCCCGAGGACGAGATCAATATCAATGCGGTTGACACTGACGTGGTTGGTAATGATAAAAGTCGGTTAATTTCTGTCCTCGCGAAATTCAAAGATTCATTCATTACGGGCTTCCCACGTACTCGCGTAAGCACGGGCCAGTTGGAAATACGGTTAATCGATCCTAATGTTACCGTGCAAAGAAGTCCCTACCGACTTAGCGAAGAAGAGCGTAGGATAATGCATGAGAGAATAGACGAGTTAATTAGAGCAAAAATCGCGAGGCCGAGCAACTCACCGTTCGCGAGCCCTATCTTACTTGTAAAGAAGAAAGACAGCTCAGATAGACTGTGCGTAGATTTTCGGGCATTAAATAAAAATACGGTCGCGGACCGGTATCCCCTACCCCTCATCGCGGATCAAATCGCGAGATTGCAGAAGGCGAGATACTTCATTAGCCTGGATATGGCCAGCGGATTCCACCAAATTCCCATTCATCCTAATTTGACGGAATATACGGCGTTCGTTACACCCGACGGGCAATACGAGTACGTGACTATGCCGTTCGGATTGAAAAATGCACCATCCGTTTTCCAGAGGGCCATTCTCAACGCCTTAGGCGACCTCGCGTATTCGTTCGTTGTTGTTTACTTGGACGACGTCCTAATTATTGCCGACTCAGTAGACCAAGCTCTAGAAAGGGTGAGCACCGTATTAGATACCCTCGTGAAAGCCGGGTTCTCCTTTAACTTTTCGAAATGCTCCTTTTTAAAGACATCGGTACTCTACTTGGGATACGTAATTCGTAACGGAGAAGTCCGCCCAAACCCGGGTAAAATACAAGCCTTGAGTTCTCTACCTGCACCGTCGACCGTCACACAACTTAGGCAATTCATAGGTTTGGCCTCTTATTTCCGAAGCTTTATTCCCAAATTTTCACAAGTAATAAAACCCCTGTACGCACTTACCTCGAGTAACAAGAATATACCTTGGACGGATAGGCACGAACAGATAAGACAAAAGGTAATTTCCGTTCTGACTGACGCGCCGGTGCTAATGATATTTGATCCCAATTGCCCCATAGAATTACATACGGACGCTAGCTCGGAAGGATATGGAGCCATCCTAATGCACAGGGTCGAAGGAAAAAGTCGAGTAGTGGAGTATTACAGCAAAAGGACTAGCCCTGCGGAATCTAGGTATCGTTCCTACGAATTGGAAACGTTAGCAGTTGTAAACGCCGTCAAGCACTTCCGTCATTATTTACACGGACGAGAATTTCTCGTTGTCACCGATTGCAACTCCCTTAAAGCATCCAGTAGTAAGGTACACTTGAACGACAGGGTTTACAGATGGTGGGCTTACCTGCAAACTTTTACCTTTGACATTAGGTACCGGGAAGGTAAACGGATGGCCCACGTAGATTTCTTTTCGCGAAATCCCGTAGACTTGGATCGCAGTACGTTCAGCAAAATCGTAGAGAAAGAAATTAACCTAACCGAAATCTCCGACGATTGGCTACTAGCGGAACAACGTCGCGACCCACAAATTTCCGAGATCGTCGATAAATTACAGAACGAAGGGCTCGCGGAAGACGTCGCGAATACGTATGAGTTACGGTCCGGCACCCTTCATCGTAAAATACAGAGAAAAGGTAGAACTCTCTGCCTGCCCATCGTTCCGAGAGGGTTTAGGTGGTCTGTTATTAACCATGTGCACCAGTCCATTATGCACTGAGGTTGGGATAAAACGCTTGAGAAACTGTACGAGTATTACTGGTTCGAAGGAATGGCGAAGTATGTTCGCAAATTCGTAGAGAACTGTCATGCTTGTCGAGTTTCAAAGGCAAGTTCGGGTAGAGTACAAGCCGAATTACACCCCATACCTAAGACCAGTATACCTTGGCATACGGCTCATATGGACATAACGGGCAAACTAAGCGGTAAAAACGATTCGAAGGAATACGTCATTGTGTTGGTCGACGCCTTCACCAAGTTCGTATACTTGCACCATACCCGTAAGTTAGACTCCATGAACACCATTAAAGCGCTTAAGTTCGCTATATTTTTGTTCGGCTGTCCCTGCCGGATAATAGCGGATCAGGGAAGATGTTTTACGGGCAAAGAATTTCGAGACTTTTGTCAAGATAAACACATTAAACTCCATTTAATTGCGACCGGAGCTAGTAGGGTCAACGGGCAGGTAGAGCGTATTATGAGTACGCTAAAAAACATGTTCACAACAATAGAAACCACCGGGCGGTCCTGGCAAGACGCGATCGGGGAAATACAACTGGCCTTAAATTGTACCACCAACCGCGTGACTAAGTCAAGCCCGTTGGAACTACTAATCGGTAAAACAGCGAGACCCTACGGCTTATCCCTACCCGACAGTATCGAAAAAAGAGAGGTAAATATCTCCCATGTAAGACAGCAGGCGATAAAGAATATAGAAGCAAGCGCCAAATACGATAAGGATAGGTTCGACAAAAACAAAGCTAAAATAGTTAGGTTCAACCTTGGCGATTTCGTGTTACGTAAAAACGAGGAAAGAAACCAGACGAAGTTAGATCCGAAATTCAGGGGTCCATTCGTAATAGCCGAGATTTTGGAAGGAGGTAGATGTAGTTTAAAAACCTTAGACGGCAAACGATCATATAAGGACAGACACGACAGACTGAGAAAAATGCCAGAAGGTTGCGTCCCTGCTGAGTTAGACGTCTGCGGTGATGACAACGGCGGTGATAATAACGATGCAAGTACACTGACCTCAGAGGATCATTAACACTGCGTTGTGGTCATAGTAATACACCGAGTGGTTTTATGTGCTTTTTGTTGTAACCCGTTGAGTGGGGTTACGTGCTTTTGTTGTAACCCGTTGAGTGGGCTTACGTGCTTTCTGGGTGTAATGCACCCAACGTGGCAATATGATCCAACAAACTGAGGTTCACCGGTGTACGAAATCGAAAATGATCTGTTGTGTCATTACGGTCTGACTGGCGACTCACAGAACGCACCTAGCACTTTGAATACAAATTATAACATTACAAATTCCTATTCTCTTTTATTTTTCTGTTGTCAAACCTCCGAACGAAACTTTGTTATTGCACTGGACCCTTGACTTACTTGGACATTTAGTTAAATCGCAAATAATGTCAGTTGTATCGAATCTAATGTAAGAAATACGATATTTTAGTTACACACGAGGACGTGTGATAGTCAGGATGGCCGTGTCGGAGATGAAAGAACACCGGAGCCTTTGGAATTTTGGATAATCCCGCAACATTGTAACCTAGAGTCTACTATAGCTGTAATTGAACAATTGTAGTTATTCAACCCGATTGTAATTATTCGAGAATTGTGATAATGAGCTTGGGCTCGAGGCGACAGTCAGTCGCCGAACGTAGCCGCGGTCACGGGATGAACGCTTTGTCTAACAAAGGTATGAAGTAATTCTATAGCTCTCCTTAAAAGAAATATTCGTGGCGACACGCGACAGTAAACATTCCAACGGTTTCTGTCCCGTGGCTCGCCACACGCAGACCGTATTCTTCGAGTAAGATGATTGCCAGATGTCGATGCGTCTCCGCAGTACATGTTCGGCTAGCCCGAGGGCCCGTTATAAATCTTAAGGTTTAGTTAACTAAAGTCCTTCAAACAGACAAACAGTCTTTGTCCCAACTACGGGAAGATAGGGGAGACATGTTTTTCAACGAGCGGCGTCTCCCACTAGCAACTTTCCCTCGAGGGCGGCTAGCATCCTTTTCTAACCACCGATATGGAGATTAACCAATTAGCAGCAACACTTTCTGAACGAAGGCTTTTCTCGACGAATCCGATGATCTCGTATCCTTAGACACACCCCGTTATAGTTTTCCTGTGTGGCATCATCGGGACGGGAAAGGCATTCTCGCTCGCGATCTCATCGATCCAAGAGTAACGCCTTCGCGATCAGTGATTATTCTCAGACTTAGACTTTGTGACTACGTTCTGTTGTCATTCCGTTGACCGCGGATTCGTTATTGAGCCCGAGAGCATCGTCACTAGTGTCGCGAGTGCCGAACCGCCGTGATCAATTGTTAAGACTGTAATAATTCTATCATTGTAATAAACTACGCCTGTGTGTACCGTATCAATGGCTAATCCTCGAGAAGATTCATTTGACGCCCACAACCCCATTTCCAGTGATGGCCCGACATATTTAAATATATTTTTCTACCTTACAATTTATCCACGTGTTTTCTCTGTTTACACACCGAATAACCTCAACACTCCCGTTGTCCTCCTGTTGTCCTCCTGTTGTCCTCCTGTTGTCCTCCTGTTCCATCGCCAGGCGTAGAAACAGGTCCGGGGGCCTGGCGGTCCACCCTCGAACGGCCGTGGTCGCGAGATGTCGACGCAGTGGGGACCACTTCACTACCCACGGCTGCGCCGGTACTGGGGTATCCCTCCCCTGCAACGTAAACTTTGTTACTTAAGTTTTTTATATCCATGTTTCTTGTTTTTTTGGTATTTTTTTTGCCGAGGTCGTCAACGGTGTGTCCTGTCCTGGTGCCGCTCACACTTCTTCACACCCTGATCCGGTCGGAGCTGGTGCAGGTGTGCCAGGGAGCCCCTTGTGATGAGGTGGTGAGTGGTCCTGACAGGCGTGGGGCCCACTAACTTCTCCGAAATTCTCCGCACCGGATCGGCGAACTGGCTAGTGCCGCGGACACCGGCCAGCCGCCACCCGACTATAAGAAATATCAGATCCATCGGTGTTTCCCAGGGTAGTCCTGTGTCCCGGGGGCTTCTGCCTGCCTCGTGCTCCTTGGATAGTCCCAGAAAAATGGCTTCGGTGCGCCTCCTTCCTCTTCGTCAGCGCCCGCCGAACGGTCGCCCACCCTTGTTCGTGCCGCGGCGACCGTTGCTTAACCTTCGTGATCGATGGGAAACTAGCGTTTCCACCGCGGCTAAGCGGGCGCTGACTGTCTCAACTAAGACCTGGATGCCCTCTGACCCTTACACACACACTCTCATGTACAGTGTAAATGTATCACTTCCCTAACAGTTGTTTGGTGTGGGTCTTTGCCTGGTTTAAGTAACATTATGATCTGTGCTAGTTTCCATAGTTTAGGATAGTATTGGATTCTTAATATTGCGTTGTAAATTATTGTGATTAGTCGTATCGCTTTTGGAGGAAGGTTTTTTAAAATTTTACCATTGATTAGGTCGATCCCTGGTGCTTTATTGTTTTTTTGTTTTCTCGATTATGTTTCTAATTTCTTGTGCTGCTGTTTTAGGTATGATATAGTGTTTGTCAGTTGAGGTACTAGTGGTTAACGCATCATCATCGGTATGACAATTGTGGTTGCTATTATTGATTATATGTGGTGTAAATATGTTGCTTAGGTGGTTGGAAAATTCTTCAGCTTGTTCTTCGTTGCTTCTTGCCCATGTGTTGTCTGCTCTTCTGATTGCTGTGTCTAGTTTTATTGGCTTTTTCATTTTTTTTGTGGCTTTCCATAGGGAGTAGTTGGAATTCTCGTGCGCAGATAGTTTTTTTTTTTTTTTTATTTATTTGTTGAAATTACAATCAATTCTCGCGTTGAGAATTTTCAGTAATTTTTCTGGCGTGGCGCAGTGACATGGCTGTTTATTTACAATAAGTTAATACTTATTATAGATAGATATAATTTATAATCTATAAGTACTATAAGTAAGTGCATATGCTTAATTTGGATAATTAAATGAATCTAACGTTTAGGTCTAGCGGGTAGTGCCTCTTCAGCCTGCGAATCTGGTCCATCGTATCGAGTAGTCCAGTGATTAGGGGGTTTCGGTGTTTGTTGATTCTTTTGCTGTATCTGTTGCTATATTTTGCTATTTCCTCTTTGACGGTGGGTATCTTGAGGTCGCGGTGTATTGTTTCATTGGTTACATACCAAGGTGCGTCAATTAGGGATCTTAGCGTTTTCGATTGAAAGCGTTGGAGTATTTCGATGTTGGAGTTACTTGCTGTTCCCCATAGTTGGATTCCGTAGGTCCAGACAGGTTTTATTACGGTCTTGTAGAGGGTAATTTTATTCTGTATGTTTAGTTTGGAGCGTTGGCCCGTGAGCCAACAGAGTTTTTTTAGTTTGTCCTTTAGTTGCTTCGTTTTATCTGAGATGTGTTTCTTCCACGTTAGTCTCCTGTCCAGGGTCATGCCCAGGTATCGGACTGAGTCCCTGCTAGGAACTGTTGCATTGTTGATGGTGACCTGGGGGCAGGTTTGTTTTCGGAGAGTGAAGGTTACATGTGAGGATTTATTTTCGTTGATTTTGAAGCCCCATTTATGAAACCACTTTTCCATGGAGTCGAGACTTCGCTGGAGAGTGGATGAGGCTATTACCGGGTCTGCGTGGGTAGCTAATAGCGCTGTGTCGTCTGCAAATGTCGCTATTGTTATATCGTTTGATATAGGTAGGTCGGCAGTGTAGATGGAGTACAGTAGGGGTCCGAGGACACTACTTTGGGGTATGCCAGATTCTATTGGGAATGTTGTGGAAGTGACATCCAAGTATTTAACCATGAATTGTCTATTGGTTAGGTAGGACTTTAGGATGGAGTAGTAGCTGTGTGGTAGGATTTTTTAAAGTTTGTATAGTAGTCCTTCGTGCCATACTTTGTCGAATGCCTGTTGGATGTCTAGGAAAACCGCTGAGCAATATTTTTTCTTTTCGAGTGTTTGGCTGATCGTATGAGTTATGCGGTGGATTTGCTCTACTGTTGAATGATGTTTTCGGAAACCGAATTGGTGATCTAGGAGTGTTTTCAAGTTCTCTAGGATTGGAAGGAGTCGGCTCGTGAGCACCTTCTCGAATAGTTTGGACAGGGTAGGTAAAAGACTGATTGGGCGATAGGAGCTGGTTTCGTATATCGGTTTACCGGGTTTAGGGATGAGGGTAATCAATGAGATTTTCCAAGCCTTAGGATAGTGTTCCAGGCGAAGGATAGCATTAAAAATCGATGTGATGAGTGCTATCCCTTTTGTAGGAAGTTCCTTGATTGCTCTATTGCCTATTAGGTCGTGTCCTGCTGCTTTCTTGGGGTTTAGGCGACTGATTGTTTCTATAGTCTCAGCAGAGGAGAAGGGTTCGATAGGAGGGGACATTTGGAAGGGGGTGTGTAGGTATTCAGTAACGTCCGCGGCGGCTTGGGGGGAATGGGGTTTGAATACTTTTGACAAGTGTTTTGCAAACAGGTCGGCTTTTTCTATAGGGCTTCGCGCCCATCCACCTTGCGGACGGCGGATAGGTGGGATTATTTGTGGGGGGCGTGTGAGTTTCCTGGAGGCCTTCCATAGTGAGTAGTTGGCGTCGGCTGTGGGGGATAAGCTGGCGAGGTATTTATGGAAGCAGTCGTTTTTATAGTTTGTTAAGGTTCTGGATAGCTTTCTAGTTGCGTTGTTAAGTTTGCGTTTGTCCTCCGGTGTTCTGTGGGTCTGCCATACTCTTCTTAGTCTACGTTTTTCTGCTATTTTTTTTTAGTATGTATTGGGGATATTCTTGTTTGCTGTTAGTTGGCTTTGTCGGTGTGGAGAGGCGGATTGCGTTTGTTATGCTCGTGTTTAAGTATTCCGTGGCTGCTTCGATATCTTCCTTTGTTTTTAGTGGGGTGAAGGCTGAGGTTGAGTGTGTAAAGACTTCTCTGAAGAGCTGCCAGTTGGTGTGTTGGTTGTGAATGGAGCCATTAGGTGTACTCTCGATGATTGTTGAACTGACTGTTGCTATCACGGGAGAATGATCAGAGGAGAGATCAGCCGAGGAGTTGATCTGGACGTGTCTTGATGGGATATTTTTAGTTATGAAGAAGTCGAGAAGGTCGGGTATTTTGTTGGTGTCAGTGGGCCAGTATGTGGGTTCGTATGTGGTGAGGTAGTTGAGGTTGTTGTTTATTATGCTGTTTAAGAGGTTTTTGCCTCTTGCTGTAACCAGTCTGCTGCCCCATTGGATGTGCTTGGCGTTATAGTCTCCTCCAACTATGAATCTGTTGCCCAGGGTGTCCAGGAAGTTATCAAAGTCTTCTTTGGCGATGGAGTGTCTGGGAGGGCAGTATACTGCTGAGGTGGTGATTGAGCCATGACAGTCTTCTATTGCTACGTTTGTTGCTTGGAGGTAGTCTTTCTGGAATGGTGGGAGTTCGTAGTGCTTAATACTTGCTTTGATTATTATTCCGGTGCCACCGTGGGCCTTTCCGCTGGGGTGTTGGGTATGGTAGAATTTGTAACCATTTATTTTCAGGTAGCTCTTATCGGTGAAGTGGGTTTCCGATACGAGCATTACGTCGATTTGCTGGTGTTTTAAGAAGAGTTCTAGTTCACGTTTGTGTTGCGCTAGACCGTTGGCGTTCCAGAGAGCTATGCGCCTTGGTTTTATTTTGAGTCGGGGCGTGCTAATTTTTCCACGATGAGTGTTAGTAGCGATAGCAAGTGATTTATTTGCTCCGATTGTTTCTCTATTAGCTTTTCGAGCCTTGAGGAGTTGTCTGCGTTTGGTGGGTTGGGGACACTGTTTTGGGGAAGGTTCCTTTGGCTGTTCGGGTTATTTTGGATGCCTTGTACTGCTTGGGCATAGGAGGTTGAGGTGGAGATGAATTTGGTAGGACTGGGTGTTTGGTTGGTTGAGGGGGTTGGGGTAGTCGTGAATTTCGGCGGGCTGGGTGTTTGGTTGGATACCTCTTTTGCTCTGAGCTTAGGGTACCTGTTCGTGTATAGTGTTTTATATGCTGGGCAGCCTTTGTAGTTGGCAGGGTGGTCCCCTTGGCAGTGGATGCATTTCGCTGGGGTTTCCGGTGATTTGGCGCACTGGTCAGTGGAGTGAGAGCCTGCGCATTTAACGCAGCGGAAAGTATGGTTGCAGTATTTCTGCGTATGACCGTACCTTTGGCACCTTTTGCACTGCACTATTTCTTTTTTCACGAGCGGTGGTTCGATCTTTACTATCGCGTTCATTAGGCGACTGATGTTGTATATTTCCTTGTTATTCGGTTTTTGTTTAATGTCTAGGAAGAATAGGGATAACGGGTCTTTCGAGACTCTATGCCTTATATTACTTACGTTGATGACTTCGTGGCCGAGTTTTGAGAGTTCGTATTTGAGTTCGTCTATGTCTGCTGAGTGGTGTATGTTTCGTAGGACCACCCGGAAAGGCCTTTCCTGTTTGAGTTGGTAGGTGTGGAAGTTGGCGTTCAGGGTCCTGAGTGTCTTGGTGAGTTTTCTGTAAGCTTCTGGGTTCGTCGGTAGTATTTTCACCTTGTTGTTGCTTATCTTAAGGTTATATTCCTCCTTGCTGGTATCTCTCTCTAGGGACTTGATCATTGTCTGTATGTCAATGACGTCGTCCACAAATATTGGTGGGGGAGGGGGGATTCTCTGTGAATGTTGGTTTGGTGGCGGTTCTACGATTTCCATGGCGTCGTTTGAGGATTCCAATACGGCGAACCTGTTGTGTGTGTTAATTTGCGTTGCTGTTTCTATTTTCCTTTTCTTTGTAGTGTTAGCGTCGTTAGTGCGGAGAGTTCTGCTGCACTTCTGCCACGGGGGCGGGGGGGGGGGGGGGGGTAGCACGGGGTAGCTGCGAGTCTGCTCCGGAGAGCCCGGTCGCGGTTGCTGGGCCATCATCGAGCTAGTTAATTCGGAATGAACAACTAGTCGTGAGGCTGTGAGGCTAGTATTCGGGTTGGGGTTAGGTGCGTGGGTTTTTCTTCTCCCTAGAGGGTAAGGGACACTTAGCTGCGTTCTCTTTCGACGGTTGGGCGACACGTGTTGTTTTCGAACTACGCTGGGCACTAGAGACACGTCTGCACGCTTCGGCACTCCACAGCGAACTGCGCAGATAGTGACTCTATGAATTTTGTGAACTCATTGTTATTGTGTTCTTTTATTTTGTTTTTAATTTCCTTTGCAAGTTCATTTAGGTGTTTTTTATTTTCTTTTGATCTATGTTTTTGCCATTTTGCTTTCGCTTTCCTTTTTTCATGCTGCTTCTTGGATAGTTTCAGTAAGTGTTGTTACTGCTTGTTCGATGTGTTCAGGTGTTTTCAATGGGATGTTACAATTGATTTTGTTCTCAACTATTTCTTTAAATGTTTGCCATTTGGGGGTATTATTATCTCTGAATTGTTATAAAGTATTGGTTTGTTTCTGTATGTAATAATTATGGGTGTATGATCGGAGCTAAGCTCAATACTGGGTGCTATATATAGTTTATTTGCATTTAGTCCCTTTGTAACTGCAAAATCAAGTAGGTCAGCTATTTTGCTCGGTCTGTCGGCCAGTATGTCGGTCTTCCTGTGGACAATATATTGAGGTTATTGTTTCTAATGTATTTTTCCAAGGTTCTACCTCGGGGTGTAGTGATTCTTGATCCCCATAGTGTGTGCTTCGAATTATAGTCTTCCGCTGCAATATACTTGTCACCTAAATGTTGAAAGTACTCTTCCCACATTTGTGATGTAATTTTGTGTCGCGGTGGTACATATACTGCTGATAACTGTAAATAGTTGCTGCTAGTTTGTACTGTGACGGTGGTTGCTTGGATATATTCCTTACAAACTTGACTGTGTAAATGATGTTTAATATCGTTTCTTATTATTACTGCGGTCCCTCCGTGTGTTTTTCCTGAGGGATGCTTGGTATCATATATGGTGTAGTACGGTATTTTTAAATAGTTTTTTATAGTGAAGTGTGTTTCTGAAACAAGTAGTATATCGATATTATTGTTGTACAGGAATGTTTTAGTTTCTAAGGCCCTTTGTTGTAGGCCGTTAGAGTTCCAGGCTGCTATTTTAAGCGTGTCAATTTTTATTTTTTGCTTAGCGTGTTTGTGAGTAGCTGTAGCATGAGTGTGATTTGTTGCGTTTGCTGTTTAAGGATTGCGTTTTGTTCACTTATCATTTTTGCTAACATTTCCGTGTTTTTAATGGATAGCTTTATCAGTTCTATGATTTCTGTAGCGTCGTCGATGTTATTGTTCTGGATTTGATAATCTAAGGGTGTTGACTGTTTGGCTGCTTGCGCGTAGCTTCGACTACCAAAGGTGTTGGTATTATTATGGTTGATGTTCACTACATGCTGTATGTTTGTTGATGTTTCAGTTACTGTGCTATCCTGATGTGTGTGAGAGTTAGTGTATATCCTGTTACGAAGCGGCGGAAAAAATTTACCTTGAAGTTGTTTTCTTACTAAACAGCCTTTGTAACTAGCTGGGCGATTTCCACCGCAATTGTAACATTTTACATCATTTATTTTTCCCGTGTTTGGGCAGTTCACTGTAAGGTGCTTTCCTGCGCATTTGACACACGCCGGGTTCCTGTTGCAGTAATTTTTAGTGTGTCCATATTGTTGACATCTCATGCATTGTGGTATGTCTTTTTTGTGCCTGGGTGGCTCGACTGTAATTAATGTGTTTAAAATTTTTTTTAATATCGAACATTTCCTTGTTATTTTTAGGTTCTAATTCTATTAAGAATAGCGGTAGTGGTTGCTTCGTATCGTACCTTGTAATATTGTTTATAGTTCTTGTTTGGTGGCCAATATTTGCTAATTCGTCACTTAGTTATTTTGTGTTAATTTTTGGATGCAGTCCTCTTTGTAGCTCCTTTCCGTTTTGAGCTGGTACGCGTGGTATATAGCATTTTTTCCCCTTAATTCTTTTATAACTTTCCTATAATTTTCTGGTGTGTTTGTTTGGATTTTTACCTGTTCTAATTTTGTTTGTTTTATTGCGTAATTATCCTTTCCAACAATATTGTTAAGTTGATCAATAAGCGGGTCTATTATTTGCGTCTCAACAAATATTGGTGGAGGTTTTGTAATGTGTGTTGGTTGAGTTGTGGTATTGCTTGTTGGGTCGTCGTCTAATTCTTCTGTTAGCGAGCTGAAGGAGTTTCTTAGCGGTAATTCTTGCAGCCATCGCTGCTTTTCCGTATCTAGATTACCTGTTATTTTTCTTTTTTTGTTATAGCTGGCTACCTTCCAGCTTTCGTCCTGTTGAGTTGTTGCTTTGTTGTTTTCCATGTCAACTTCAATTGTGGCTGAGTAGTCCTGTCCTTGGTTTGTCGGTTGACTTGTTTTTGATGTATCTGTTGTTTTGTATATGTAGTATTGATCTTGTTTGTTTATAATTTTTATTGGTGCAATATTCTCCATGGTAGGTTTGCTAGTCTTCTTGATAGAAGACACGGGTTTCCACTGTTTGGCTATAGGCGTAACCGTTCTTAAATTTCTCTTCCCCACTTGCCGCACTTTCTCTGAAGCCCGTTTTACACGCCCGTTTAGCTCGGCTGTTCGGGCAGAACTGTTTTTTGCAGTTAACGCTCTCTTTGGTTACTGCTTCTTCTTTTTTTATTTTGCACTCGCCTGGACCATGAGGCTCAGTGCATTTTACACAGCGGTAGTTTAGATTACAGTTTTGTGCTGTGTGACCTAATCGCTGGCATTTGTGGCATTGAATTATGTCATAATTTTTTTTTTTATTATTTTTCCCATTTTATCTTGAAGTAGTTAAAATGGTTAATTTTTAACAGGTTACTTATATTGCTGTCGGGGGATAATTGTATTATGTAAATTGGGAGCAATATATTGTTCTCCCTTGATCTTTTTGTCGTGAATCGTGTGACTTTTATGAATTTTACGTCGTCAATGTGCAAGGCTTGTAGGTCTGTGAGTATTTCTGTTTCAGTGTAGCTATTGTCTAAACCTTTTAACAAGTATGTATGGTGTTTCTCTGTTTTGGGTGTATACGTGTAAAAGGTTGTGTTAGCTGAGAGGAGAGTTTGTTTTGCTTTATGGAAATCGGGTAGGTTTTGGAGGTAGAGCGCGTGTTTACCTGCGTGTATTCTTTTGATGTGAAATTGTTTAATGTCCGCTACTTTCTCTATGAGCGTTACGGTGTCCTTGGGGTCTTGTAGGATTATGTTGATGGGTGGCGGCCTGTTGTCTCTTGTGGTGGGTGGGGTGCTCGTACGCTCCTCCGCGGAGCATCCGGTAGGGCGTCCGTCCGGTGCTCGGTCCCCCCTTGGCGATGCTGGTGGCGCCGGGCCTCCTGGGTTGTACGATGAGGCCTGTCGCCCCTGCGTTGTTGATTGCTTTGGCGGTGTGGTGGGACTGTGTTTTCCCATTTTGCCACGTAATACTTGGTTTTTTTGTCTTATTTGCTCTGGCGTTGAGCTCGATATTGGGTAGATTGCTGGTCCCGGCTGTGATTGTGGATGTGGTTCTGATTCTAGTAAGCTAAATCTGTTTTTTGTTGAGATCGCTGGGGGCGAGGCAGCTTTTATGGGTCTCATGTTTCCGACTTCCTTAGTTCTTTCGTCCTGGGCGGAGAGATGCTCTTCTTTTGTGTTTTTTAGGATATCTTCTAATCCTTTGGTCCTGGCAACTAGGTTTGGTTGGGGGTTGAGTTTCCGCGTCTTTTGCGCGGACAGTTGATTTCCTATCCTGTTTCAGCGCACGGTAATTATATGACGAGAACGATTGCATTCAGCGCGGTATGGGCGTTGGCTGAAATTAGTAATTTTCTTATTTGTTTTCCATGGTCAAAAAATAGAATATTTAAATAAACATAGGTGTGTGCCAAAATGAGAATTACTTCCTTCGGTAGTACACATACTAAAAACAGTTGATCGTTAACCTCCAAACAGGACGGATCCCTCAGCCCAAAAAGGGACATCAGGCTTAGGTCCTGGAAATATTGCAGTGATATCATCGCTATAAATAAAAAAAACAAATAAAAATAAAATTTAAAAAAAATAAGAAAATAAAAGTATATAAAAAAATAGAATTTACCGAGAATGATGCAAAAGGCAAGGCAACGGAACCCACCTTAGAATTAACAAGAAAACCCACCAAAAGAAAAATAAATCCCCAAAAAGCGGCCAAGGAAATCAACAATAGCTTAAGACTGTCCGCGCAAAAGACGCGGAAACTCAACCCCCAACCAAACCTAGTGGCCAGGGCAAAGAGTCTAGCAAACATCCTAGGAAACACAGTTGTAGATTATCACCCCAGCCAAGAAGAAAAGGCTAACGAAATTACAATCTGAACCAGAGCCTCATCCACAACCGGGACCATCAAACTACTCCACTTGGAACTCAACGCTAGATCAAATAAGAAAGAAAAACGAAAGATTACGAGGCAAAACGGGAAGACACGGTCCCACCACGCCACCGGAACAATCGGCGCAGCAGGGGCGACGCACCCCACCGTACAACCCAGGAGGCCCGGCGCCTCCAACACCGCCAAGGGGGGACCGAGCACCTGACGGACGCCCCACCGGATGCTCCGCGAAGGAGCGTACGAGCACCCCACCCACCACAAGAGACAACAGGCCGCCACCCATCAACATAATCCTACAAGACCCCAAGGACACCGTAACGCTCATAGAGAAAGTAGCGGACATTAAACAATTTCACATTAAAAGAATACACGCAGGTAAACACGCACTCTACCTCCAAAACCTACCCGATTTCCATAAAGCAAAACAAACTCTCCTCTCAGCTAACACAACCTTCTACACGTATACACCCGAAACAGAGAAACACCATACATACTTGTTAAAAGAGGTTTAGACAATAGCTACACCGAAACAGAAATACTTACAGACCTACAAGCCTTGCACATTGACGACGTAAAATTCATTAAAAGTCACACGATTCACGACAAAAAGATCAAGGGAGAACAACATATTGCTCCCAATTTACATAATACAGCTATCCCCCGTATTATTTACATAATACAAGCAACCTACTAAAAATAAACTATTTTAACTACTACAAGATAAAATGGGAAGAAATAATAAAAAAAAAAAAAAAGGATGACATAACTCAATGCCACAAATGCCAGCGACTAGGCCACACAGCGCAAAACTGCAACCTAAACTACCGCTGTGTTAAATGCAGTGAGCCCCATGGCCCAGGCGACTGCAAAATAAAAAGGGAAAACGCAGTAACCAAAGACAAAATATTCTGCGTCAACTGTAAAAACTACGGACACCCCGCGTCATACAAAGGTTGCCCCAAACTCGTAGAGCTTCGTAAGAAGCTAGCCGATAAAATAAAAAAAGACAAGGAAGCAAAGACACAACGAATTGCCCGAATAAGCCGCAAATACGTCCCAGAACTAAAGTTCTCTGACGTAGTGAAGCAGCAAACAACACTAAATCAAATAACCAAAATCTTCCCACAATCGGCAAACTTAGATCCGCGTCCAAGCCAAAGCCCAATCACAACCGATAACTCCCCCCATCTAAACATTATAAACGTTATCGAAGACTTTAAAAAAGGTATTCTCCAAGCGATAAAAGAACAACAAATGCAATTAAACGAAATAAAAAATACACTATCAACGCACGAAGAAAGGTTCGACGCCATCTTCAGCACTTTCAATAGTACAGACGACGAATAACCAAATCACGCCAAACCGACAATCACAGCAAAAAACACATAAATTTAACCTAAAACATCTGAAAATAATTGCAATAAATGCCAACTCTTTAATTTCAAACCAAAAAAGATACAGTATGCTAACCCTAATAAATAAATAAATAAATAAAGAAGCCCCCGATATGGTACTCATCTCAGAAACAAAACTAAACAAAAGACACAATGTACACTTCAAAAACTACACCATGATAAGACACGACAGACCGAACGCCAGTCAAGGAGGAGGAACAGCGATCAAGAAAAGATAAAAAAAAAAAACCCTATAAAATACAAAACGATCCTAATTGATAAAATAACAGATAATAAGTTTCAGAACCTTAGAAACAACGATTATAAAAATAAAAATAAGCAATAAGGAAAATTTATTCATCACTGCAGCCTACGCAACCTACGGAAACCAGAAAGAATTTAACTACGAATTCAATAATCTTTTCGAACTCTTGCAGCTCAACAAACCGGAAAACTACTATATAATAGCAGGAGACCTTAACGCGAAACATACAAGCTGGAAAAACGAAATAAACAACACGAGAGGCAACTTCATTAGAAACTGGCTAGACAATAAAAGCATCCACTACAAAACAAACTTATACAGCTCCGAGCTACCCTCTTACCCAAAAGGAGGCTCATACCTGGACATATGCCTAGCAGATGCGCGACTAAAATTCCAAAACCTACGTCCAAATAACACCGTAAAGTAACACCTTAGCCTATGACAGTGACCATAACGCCCTAGTATTTCAAATTAACAAAAACACATCTGACTTCCTAACGCTCGAAACCCAGACCGAGACACCCAGGTACAACTACAAAAAGACAGACTGGAAAAAGTTCCAAAACACACTCGAACAAAACTGCGACCTAAAGATCTACAACAACGTCAACCTAACAAACAGACAAATCGACTCATTCTTAGACGAAATAGAAAAACACACACAAATCGCTCTCCAAAAATCCGTGCCAATCATAAAACAAAAAAATTCATGCGAGCCCTATATAAACAATAAAATAAAAGATCTACAGCGAGATAAAAGCTACATACTCTCCAAAATAAACAATATAAAATTTTACTATTCTTACGACAAAAGAGAAGAATTAGAATTCCTAAAGTTCCTACTACACAGAATAAAAGCGCAACTGAAACAAGAATTCGCAATTTCTATAAACCATTACTGGACAAACAAAATAAAAAACATCTCCAAAAACGACTCAGCCAACATGTTCCCACAAATAAATCAAATCTTTAGACCAAAAGAACAAAACCCCATCCCACCTCTCAAATTGCCCCCAGAAAATGCCTCCCTCGTCCAAGAAGCAGGTATAACGATACACAACACCATCAAAGACGCCGAGAGTAACTTCATAATACCTAAAACAATAGAAAAACTAGACATCATCGGCACCCACTTTTCCAAAATACATACGCAAAACGAACACATGGGCCGAGAACAACTAAACAGAATTATCATCGCCGAAACAAACAAACTCAAAAATGAAATGGAACAAGACAAAACGCTAAACAAAACAGTCTGCACATTTTCAAACGAAAACACCGCAGACAACCCCAAACAACCAGATCCAGAAATAAACTACTTCGCAAATTACAATCAACTAAACACAATCTTCTCCAAACTAAACAACAAAAAATCCTCCGGCTTCGACGGCATCCCAAACATTTTACTCAAGCGCCTACCGAACAAAATAAAATGGTACTACACAGTACTCTTCAACAATGCTCTAAACAACACATATTTCCCCAGAAAATGGAAAAAAACCAAATTGATAGCTATAACAAAAAAAGATAAAGACGGCTCATCGCCCGAAAACCTACGACCCATAAGTCTCCTCCCCAACATAAGCAATTATTATTTGAAATAATCATAAACAACCCCCTAACCTCCTTCTGCACAAAAAAAAGACATAATACCAGAGAACCAATTCGGCTTCCGACACAAACACTCCACAATTCACGCAATAAACAAACTTACGTCGGACATCTGCTGGGCTCTAAAACGCAAAACAACGAGTAGCCGCCTGCTTAATAGACCTCGAAAAAGCTTTCGACACAGTCTGGATCCCAGGTCTCATATACAAATTGATCAAGAAAAATTTTCCTAAATACCTGATTAAAATAGTTTGGGACATGATCACAAGCAGAACATTCGTAATGACTGAAGGTTCACACTCATCAAGCAAAGAATTCTCCATAAAGAACGGTCTACAACAAGGTGCAGTAAATTCCCCGTTACTTTTCAGTATTTACAACAGTGACTTACTAAATCTCTTTAATCTCAATACATCCACCCATAAACGCTCCATAGCCTTCGCAGATGACCTAATCATCTACGTAACAGGCCGCAAAATCAAAACAATAAAAACGAAACTCCAAGAACTTTTCGAGAAAATAAACGACTATTACCACGCATGGAAATTAAAAATCAACAATGCGCAACAATAAGCAAATGCGAAACCATACTGTTTAGACCCAAGTCAAGTGAAATCGGCCCAATAGAAAGAGAATACTGCAAAAAATTTCAACTAAGAGAAAAAACAGACAAAGGGGCTCTCTCTCTCTCATACCACACAAAAATTGCGTAAAATACCTAGGAGTATAGGTATAGACTATAAATTAAACTACAAGCAGCACACCGAAATTCAACTTACTAAGGCCAATAAAGCATTCTGGAAAATAAAAAAACTATTCTACTCCAAACATCTCGACAGCAAAGTAAAAATTCTATGCTATCAAGCGCTAATCAGACCGATCATAACCTACGGCTGCCCAATCTGGTACAACATATCAGCCTCCCAAATGGAAAATATTCGCATACTCGAAAGAAAATGCATCAGGGCTTGCTTGAGTACTTACAGATTCCAAAATGAGAAATGAGATTAGCACTCACGAGCGACATCAGGACGACGGATCAATTACGAAGCGAAATGAGACCTTTCTTTTACGAGGAGAAGCCGATGTCTCCGTCAGGTAAGCCACCATCGAGCCCCGAAAATAAATGAAGCGGGACACCAGCCTTCTGGAGCAAGTGCCGCCACTACGGTAATTGCGGGCATACAATATTTGTGTGCCGCATGAGGATGAATTTGATACCGAGGACTCCGTAACCGATTTCATTCGAGGCCTAAAAACCGAAATGGGACAGGTATTACTCGCCAATCCACCATACAACATCGTGGAAGCTGAAAAGAAAGCCGCCGACATTGAGCGATACTTCAGAGAAGATCGCAGTCGACGACCAAGACCAATGGAACGATCACGATTCTCCGAGCAGCGACGACCAACGACCAATAATCCCAATCCAACCATTAGGAAACCAACTCCAACACCTAGTCCAATGCCAAGAAACTTCCAGCAACTTCCAGCGTGAATTTAGTGTTCCTATAACATTATTTCGGCTATCAAAATCCACGATTCTTAACAGGAATATTCAACTCTATAAATATGGGAAAAGCAGGGATCCTTAGCCCTCAAATCATTGATCATGTAATGTTTATCGAGAGTTATAAAAAAGCATTAGGACATCACCTTTATAACTCAGCATTAGAACCGAAATACAAAAATTATCATTTCATTCTAGATATCAAGATCAAGATTAACGGTATTCACTGTCAAAAGTAAAGTTTTCTTTAAAATAACCATACCTTTGCTAACAGACTCGGCATGGCATATAACGCGAGTATACCCCATACCGATAAAAATAGGTCATGTATTTTTGGCACCTGTAACAGAACATCCAATATTCTTAACGCATCAATTTGCATATATGAACGTTGACAATGAATACCTCGAAAAAAATTGTAACACGAAAATAGGAATATTCGAACACTTACGGATTTTGCTTGAAAACTTAAACGATTACGGTGTCACAGACGAAATTGGAGCAGCTCTATATAACAAACCGAAATTCCGAACGCCTTATCGCGTGTGACCGTCCGGTCAGCATCCGTTCTCAGCCGCCTGAGTGGCATTCGATCACTCCAGCCGTTCTCCCAAGTTTACACTAAGTATAAACAAAACCTTCTCCCACTCCAACGAATGGAAGAATATAAATGCTCCCTTCAAAATCATCCAGTCAGTCTAAAAAAAAATTCTTAACTAATCCAAGTATCGAAAGTGTATCATCGCGAACCGAAAAAATTGTATAAATTGAGTAAAAATAAAAAGAACTTTATCTCCTTTTCGGAAATTAACAAGTTCCTTATTTTTATCTTAATTTTACACGACAACGGCGTAGTCATCAACCCCATAAAGTGTGAATTTGATGTGAACGAAATCACATTCTTGGGACACACCGTAGACGCCAACGGGATAAAGCCGGTAGCCGAACGCGTTGACGCAATTGTAGAAGTACCGCTTCTCGCGACCGTTAAAACATTACGTAGGCACCTCGGTATGATTAACTTCTACCGACCTTTCATACTGGGGGCCGCAAAAACACTTAAGCCACTCAACGACCTGTTAAAAGGCGCGAAAAAGGGCAACGCGCCCATCGAGTGGTCGGAGCAATTCGAAGCTTGCTTCTACGAGTCGAAACGCGTCCTCGTTAACGCCACGATGTTAGCGCATCCGATACCTGGCGCGCCCATTAGCCTCGCGATAGACGCATCCGACTATGCATTAGGAGCGGCCCTGCAGCAACGCGTCAACGACGCTTGGCAGCCGTTGAGTTTCCTTACCAAACCTTTAAACTCCGCGCCGCGAAAGTATAGCGCGTACGATCGCAAACTACTTGCCATGTACACCGCGGTCAAGCGATTTTGACACGCCATAGAAGGAAGAAATTTCATAATTTTCACGGACCATAAACCCCTTACTTATGCGTTCAATCAAAATCCTGATAAATGTTCGCCGCGACAATTCCGGCACCTTGATTGCATCGGACAATTCACCGCCAACATACGGCAGTCTGTGGATCATCAAACTCTCTCCGTCGCGCAAGAAAACGAGAACCGATCACGTATCGGTACTTTTGCCTAAGCCACCCCACAACCGAAGTCCATTGTTTATTGTTAACAACATACAAACGTAATACTCATCTACTGGTCAACAAACGTTATAAAAAAAAACTCCTTCTCGTCCGATAACGAAAGTTAGGATGAAGAAAGTACTTAAATGGGTGACAGCTTGGGAACTCCGCGTGGTGTTGACCTTTTTGTTTTTCCAATCCTTTTTACTTTCCTTAATAATCTATTTTTAATAATCTATAGTCGAAACATGGAAAAATAGAAATGATTTAGTATTACGCGACTAATACCATATATCACTCATTTTTGCACACCTTTATATTTTTTCACATATTCTATTTTTGTACATTAAAAGCAAATAAGAATATCATTTATTTCGGCTAACGCTCATGCCGCGCTGAATGGAATCGTTCTCGTCTGAAGGCAATTTGAGAGATGGGACAGAGTTTGGATCTTTGGATGTAAAAACTTGATTCCTCTGTGGGGCATGCTATCAGTCCTTTTTAGAGATATTTTTTATTTTGTTTGCCCAGTGTTGATTTATAGAGTTTGCGAATTCTTGTTTCAGTTGGGATTTTATTAGCATTATAGCAGCTACTTTAGGAATTCTAAGTTTACTCTTTTGTCGTAAGAATAGTTGTATTTTAGATTGTTTAATTTGAATAGAATGTAGCTTTTGTCTCGTTGTAGTTTTTTAATTTTATTATTGATATAGGACTCGCAAGAATTTTTTTCTTTTAAGTTTGGTACGGATTCTTGAAGAAGGGTTTGTATATGTTTTTCTATTTCGTCTATAAGTGAGTCGATTTGCCTCTTTGTTAGATTGACATTGTTGTGGATATTTAGATCGCAGTTCTTTCCAGCTGATTTTGTAATTTTTTTTTAGTTTATTTCTTTGTACTTACACCTGGGTTCGTCACTCTGTATTTCTAGGGTTAGGAAGTCAGATGTATTTTTGCTTATCTGGAATACGAGAGCGCTATGGTCGCAATCGTAGTCTATAGTTTTGAGCGGGTTAGTTGCCCATAAATTGGAGGAATTGTAATTGACAAAGGAATTGTAATTGTGTGTCTCCAAAGCATATGTCTAGGTATGAGACTCCTTTTGGGCAAGAGTCAATCCATTCTTCCTGCGTTTTTAATGATTGTTTTAGTTCGTTTAATTGTGTTTGTTGTTCATTTAGGGCTTTGAACATGCTTTTTTTGAAGACCTCGATAAGTTTATTATGTCCAATTGGGGTATGGTTTTAATTGGATTTGGATTTTGCATTACGCGCGGTAATAAATTTGTTAGATGTGGTTGGTTTTCGGAGACTTGGTTTCGGCTTATTCCTTGTCGTAATATGTCTGAGAACTTTAACTACGGAATGAATTTGCGGCTTATTTGAGCAACGCGTTTGTTTTTGATTCCTTGCATTTGTTGATATTTTTGCAAAGTTTTTTTGCAAAGTTCAACGAATTTTGGGCATCCTTTATACAACGCAGGATATCCGTAGTTTTTACAGTTCACGCAGTATACTTCGTCTTTATTTACCGCGTCTACTTTTTTTATTTTGCACTCGTTTGGTCCGTGCGGCTCCATGCAGTTTACATTTGTGACATTGCGTTATGTCATTTTTTCTGACTTTTTCCCATTTTACGCTAAAGTAATTTATGCGGTTCATTTTTAGTAGGTTACTAATATTGCTTTGTGGGAATTCTTGGATTATGTAAATTGGGAGCAATACATTGTTCTCTATGGATCTTTTTGTTGAGAAGCGCCAAACTTTTATCAATTGGACGTCGGACATCTGTAGTGCTTGCAACTCTGCGAGTATCTCTGTCTCGGAGAAGCTATTGTTTAGACCCTTTAATACGATCGTGTGGTACTTCCCTGATTTGAATATATATGCGTAATCGCTGTCTTAGTTGCAATTAGGATGTCTTTCATTTTGTTAGTCTGGTATATTTCGTAGGAATAGCACGTGTTTATCTGCGTGTATTCGTTTAAAATGGAATGACTGTGTTTAGAGCCTCTTCAACGAGTTTTACCGTGCCCTTCGTGTCTTGGAGGATGATGTTTATTGGGAGCGGGTTGTCTCTATTTGTAGGGACAGTGGTGTCTGCGTTCTTCCTTGCAGAGGCTAGTGGCCTGTCCGGGTTGTGTCTGGCTTCTCGGCAGCGTTGTCGCTGGAGATGGGCCCACTGCGTTGTCCATTTCGCTGGGCTGCGCCAGGGACGTTGAGGGTGTCGTTGGTTATGATACATTTCTCGGTCCATTTATTATTCTCTCTCAGACTTGTGATTTCCTCTCCTGAGAGACCGTATGCCTATTTGCTTTATTTCGTAGGTTTTCGTTCTTTTTCCTTATTATTGTGGATTCTTTTATTGTTATTATTTGAGGGTGTTGCTGTGTCTGAGATAAGCTGGATTGTGATTGCAATACGCTGAACCCATTTTCCGTTCGTATTGCTGATAATGGGGAGCTATCGGCTGAATTTATGGTTTCGTTTTTTCGGCGGTCCGCGTCTCCTGTTGTACTTTCCTCTTTGCTTACACTTTCCTGGCTACTCTCTGCCCTGTTGTTCCCCTTCGTCAGGTTTGGCGAATGGTTGAGTTTCCGCGTCCTTTGGGTGCCAAAGCTTGTGTTGCCAAGAAAGTTCTTGATCCACTTATGCTATATTATTCTTTTGGTTGCTTCTTTCATTCTATCTACCTTCTTCCTTCTCTTATTTTCTTGATTGTTTTTCTAGTGAGCATTATTTATCACTTTTCGTTATTGAATATCACTGCATAAATTGGCAAACTCACTAACAAGTCTTACGCCTGGTATTTTTTGCCAGTGAGATAGGACCTGCTGGGGGTTCACAGCACTCTGACGAGAAAGAGAATGCATTCAGCTCGGTATGAGCGTTAGTTGAAGCAATCAATTTTGTTATTTAATATTTTTGAATAAAAAATATTTACAACGTACAATTATGTAGGAGGATAAGAAAGATATGTAAAATCTTGTCCGGCATCGTTTTCAAGAAAATGGAGTGCGAAGTTAAGTAGGGGCAATTTCATAATTGATTTTCGCGAAAACAAAGCGGAAAATGTCATTTTACATTTTCGACTTCATTTTCGCCACGCACAGGGAATCATCGTCCTTCGGTTTGTGTCACAATTTTCGGCACATGTATCTTTGCATTCTTTCAAACGACATGCGTATGTATAATACTTGTACATTCTCCAATTTCGAATATTGAATACATATAACATTATCGGAAAATATAAACAAAGCAATATACAGGGTGGTTGGTAATTAGTGGTACAAGCGGAAAGGGGGTGATTCGACGCGAAAAAATAAGTCGAAAATATAGAATACAATTTTTTTTTTTTTCTTTAATTTTTCCATCGAGACAACGATCTACAGTGAGATCCGTTATAACAAGTTGTGCTAAAGTACGCACGTACCGAGCGAAAATTCAAAGTCGATTTTCTCGAAAACAAAGCCTCAAACGAAACATTTTTATCCTATATTTTCGACTTCTTTTTTCGCGTAGAATCACCCCCTTTCCGCTTGTACCACCAATTACCAACCACCCTGTATAAGTAAACGTGTATGCGAGAATGATACAACGTATGGTGATAATCGTTTGATGCTAAAAAGATATTTTCTCGATGTATACGACTATACAGCTTATTAACACTTAGCCAACCGCGCTCGCACAGGCTAACCTATACGCTGTCCACCGTGCATTTTTCCAAGTAAGGAGGACTTATATTCGCTAATACTTGAAAAACAAAGAAGTCTAAAAATTATTTAAGTGGTCAATTATATTTTGCGGTAATGATTTTGTTTAACGATTTCACATATTGTTTATACAAAACATCAAATTAAAAGTATAAGGAGATATAGGTAAAATTAAAAACATTAAAGATGACTAAAGATAAATGAAACGACTTGAAAGTGAAGTTGAAAATTCATAATGCATTTTAATATTTTTTTACAGTGTGGTATTGTTCGACTATAACTTTACTTAGTCATAACTGATAGTGTAACTATTTAATTAATTTTAAGACCACTAAATTGGTGTATTTTATTACATATTGCACTTTATAAAAGCGGAAAAAGAGTCGCAATTAATTGGAAACAATTCCAGGTAAACAATAACTGATAATTACAACAACAACAACAACAAAGAAAATGCGTCGCTAAAATCAAAAAGGGAGATCTCCCCGCGTTCGGTCACTCAGCGATGTTCTTCACAGAGGAGAGATCCGATGGTTCGGATGGCTAAGTGTTAAGAAAAGTAAGAAGAGCCAACACCACACGGAGTTCCAGAGCGGTCACCCGTTTAAGCACTAACCGTGCCCAGCGCTGCTTGACTTTCGTGATCAGACGAGACCGAGTACTTTCAACGCGGTGTGAGCGTTAGTTTTAGTGATCAGTTTTGTTATTTCATGTTATCGAATAGACAAAATATTTAAGAAAACACACGTGTATGTATGAGGATAAATGGTATTTTTAGACGTGCATACAGATTTATAAAATTTTTCCTGGCTTCGTTTCCCAAACAATGAATTGTGAAGTTCCGTCATGTAGATACGCGTATACTTAAAAAGTAGCGGAGTCAAGTGGACCGAACTTCATAATTGATTTTCTGGAAAACCAAGTCCTGTGTCAAAAATTGTCACTTCATCCTCGACTTATTTTTGTATAGGAAATCAGGCCCTTTCGACCTGCACCATCATAATACTCTAATTTTCTCGCCTACTTCAATTTTGAAACTATTTAGTTTCACTGGATTGCGTATAACTACCAACAGCAAAATACCAACATTCACGGACGACACGGCTGTCGTGACAACGACCATATCCAAATCCACGTCATTCCATACTACCTGACTTGACCTTTTCACATGGCCCAACGTTACATTTTCCCCATTACGTAGGGCAATTAGGATCCGCCGCCCCTTGCCCCTCAACACCAACAAACGCAACCTATAAAAATCGCAAGCATTCCACCAAGAAGAGTCTTTTTTAGTTTTGAGTCCAGTCTTGTGTACAGTTTGGCCGTGATTTGAACTTCATTGTAATATTATACTTAATCATTTTCGCGAATAAAATTATAAATTATAAAAACAAAATTATAAAATTATAAAAACACGGTCAAGTTAAGTTACTCCTTTTTTATCATAAATTTTACGTGACACTGTACCAGTCAGGTGACACTGTAGAACGGCTTCTTTGATGTCTATTATAGTAACGCGGAAAGATCGCCGACATACAGACAATGTCGGCGATAAAGCGCAAATGCTGAGAAGCAGAAAGGGTCGGAAAACTTGAATAGGGCTTCGCGGCACTCGACAACAAAACTTTCCAACGGTATCACCGAAGCGCAAATGCCGACAGGCCTAATGAGCTATCGATATCCGTACGGTTCTTCCGCCGAATATTTGGAAGAAGGCGTAGATGGTGTGACATCAATCACATCTCAACCTACATCAGAGACAAGACATCGACCCCCGACCTTCGGACACGTTTCTACATCATAACCTACACCGAGCCCCTCTCAACATCCTCAAACCAAAACGTATATAAACCGAGGCTTCACCCAGCTCGGGCAGTCCTTGTTCTAATTGCTGTTCTTGTACAACACCCTTTTTACGGTTCAGTGTTATTCTATTATTATAAGTGCCAAAATTATAATATAGTTCGATAAAAGAAAATTAATAGTTGGTGTTACGAC
Organism: Bombus huntii; assembly: GCF_024542735.1. Lineage (NCBI taxonomy): Eukaryota > Metazoa > Arthropoda > Insecta > Hymenoptera > Apidae > Bombus > Bombus huntii. Next base: position 7,119,581 of record NC_066254.1, read on the forward strand.
CGTTCGCGGAGAGACGCGGTCGCGAGGAAAACGCGTCAGCGAGAGGCGTAAATTCTCGCTACGATTCGGTGAATCGACGCCGCGAAGTAGTCGTTCCCCTGTTTCGGTTAGGATAACAGAGGTGGTTGAATGAATATGACACAGTAGTAAGTTATATTTCACCGTTTATTCCACAACTTATAACGAGAATAGTTACGCTGGTGCGTATGTACGAGATGAGTGAGTGACTGATCTACGGGTGTGTATACCCGGTGGAAGGATGTTGATCGTTCGAAGGATGCAAAAACAGTACTCTTGCGAGACGATGCTGTCTCGGAGGAGAGCTAAGGATGGGTGTGTCTAGCGCACGGGACCATCGGATTTGTTCGTGACGATTTGAGTTAGGAGAGTGAGGGAGTAGGCTTCGTCGTTAATTGGTTGGACGAAGGGTCTTAACCGCCCTCGAGAGAAAGTGGTTAGTGGGAGGAAAGTTGCAGCGTACGTGACAAAAACTAACTTTCCCTTTTTCGCCGTGGTAGACAATAGTCTTTGGAAATTCTTCGGAAACAGATGTTTGTTTAGTTTGAAGGACCTTTTCTAGGAAATCTATGTGATTTATGGAAGGTCCTTGAAACCATGGAAGATACGCTGCGAGTATCCGAAGACATCTGGTTGCCATATTGCCCGCGGCGTGTGGCCTCGGCTAGGTAGAGGGTTACGCGACGTAACAGTTGGGTTACGCGACTCAGCTTTCTTTTCTCTTCAAACCCAAGTATCAATTTTACGTGACAATGGCAACGGTGGCGGACGCGTAACGAACGTGTGCGTAGTAGGGATATTAACGGATGACAAAAAGAAAAGAAACGGATCAAGAAAACAGTTGAGTTGTAACCGAGGGCAGAGAATCGTCAGTCGGAATTGAGAGTTGTACGTAAAGAGTCGAAAGCGAGCATTGTTAATAAATATACCGTTAAACACCACAGAGTATTTCTTCGGCACCGCAGCCGTTGATCCTCGGTTAGCCACCGAAGAGTCAAGAGTCGTCAATCGAGAGTCGTTATATCACACTCTGTCCCAACATTCTTAACCGCCACTCTGTTGAATCCACATAATAAACGTCTGAATTTTTCTTACCTTGCTCGTGAAACGTTTAAACTTAAGCGAAATCATTCGAACGACGCGAGGAAATGAACAGTGATTTCTTAATTTCACTACTCCCCGTGCTTTCGACGTAACACAAACACTCTAATCCAGAAACAGCAGTCATATTACTACCAGAACTTATCAGAAAAATAGAAAAATGACTGCAAGATAAAAGCAAACCCCAGTCAATTTAACCACATTACATTTACAATACGAAAGCGGAAACCACCTAATATCCGATTGAATGGCACGCACATAACACAAACAAAGCAAGTTAAATACTAAGACTCCACTTGGACTCATAACTTACATGAAAGCAACATATACCAAATCAATTATAGACAAAATACGGATAAAAAGGAGACAGTCGAAACTGTAAACTCAGCATAGAAAGTAAATTGAAAATATCCAAAACCAGGATAATAAGGTAACTAAACCAGAATCGCTTCTAGAAAATACTCAGAACAGTAGTCAACGCCCCATGGAATATCAGAAACGAGGATATACGCAAGACCTAAAAATACCAATGGTCAAAGAAGAAATCGGCAAGTACTAAAAAAAAGGAAAAAAAAAAGGAAAAAAAAAATACAAGGAAAGAACGGCAACGCGTCCAAGCCAAATTGTAAAGTACAAATTAAATAAATGGAAAAAAAAAAAGAAAAAAAGAAACGGATTGCATGTTTGCCCATAAAGGAGTAATCAAAGTGATGAAAACTTTTTATAATGCTTGTTACTTGCGAATAACCACACTTAACCCTGCTGCGGTCTTCCATTTAACTAAATTATTCGGTAAGAGTTTGAAGAAGAAAGTTACCTTTGCATACAAAGATTCGTTTTTCTTTATTTTATCTTCTAACTAAGGACCGGGGAAATGTAGCGGTACGTTACTGTATCCTTCATAATAACTTTCATTGCAAAGAACCGGTACATTCTATTATCGCAAAGAAAATCTTGGCATTAGTGAAATTTCTACAAACTCTTATTTTCTCTTTGAAATGTTCCAATGTATTTATAACACTCTCTGCTATTTCTTTTGCAGCTTTCCTACGCGGGTCATATTACCGTCTTATAATATAATTTTGTATCAGTGCGTTCCCTAAATTTTGCTATGATCGCGCGTTTTTTTTTTTTTTTCCTCAAATATGTCGGTTTCAAGAGTCAGATAAAATTTTGCTCTATACGTTCAAAAGAATACAGAAGTTCTTAGAGAAAGAAAGGAGAGCAGTAAGAACAAAGAGACCCGGAGACCCGGCAGCAGGGTTAAAAACAACATGAATTTAATTTCTAAATATTTTGGTTTCTTGCATCCTGATATTAACCTTCTTCTGCTTAATCTATTTTCATCGTTAAGAAACATTTTAAACACTATTTACAATACAAAGATAAAATACTTTATTTTATATACCACATTGTGAAAATAAAGATAGTTTATTTTTTACTACATATTCAAAATATTTTATTCGTACTGTAGACCAACAACTACTTAAGATAGTATTTAAAAGAAATATTCAGAAAGAAAATTCAGAAATAGAAATAACTTTTAATTATATAAATATCTAACTCATCGGTTTCATCAGTCTCTGTAAAATACTATTTCGAATCAATTTTACAGTCTCTCACACCAGTAGTGACAAATTTAACCGCAATTAAAAGAGTATCGTAATCAATATTGAAGTAGTCGAGTAATAGTGATCTTTCAATGTTTCGAAAATCATATAGAGTAAATAGAAAAATAATTATTTGCTGATAATATTGACATAATTTAACCGTTCGAGCCCCAGGGGTCTTTGAAAAACCACGGTCGTGTCACGATCGGCATACTTCAAATCCGACGGACTGACGATAGAGATAAAGATGTGGCGGCACTCGGCGACAATGTATATCGCTGAAGTGCCTAATGAACCATCAACATCCCAACGGTCCTTCCACCGAAGGTTCTAGAAGAAAGAGCACGTGGCAACGATCGCGGACGCCTAGCAAATGCATGGACGGTGGGGATGTTGAGGGATGACAAAAGAAAGTAATCGGATCCGATCGAAAGTAAAATCATAAGAGTCAGTCTTAGAAAGTCACGCCTAGAGTTCGGAAGTAGATTGTAAAGTGTATTGTTGTTAGAAAGAAAAAAAAAATAAAGTTTTCTTTTTTTATTTTTCACCTCAAATTTCTTTTTTATTTTGTTATTTTACGTGACAGTGGAAAAGTCCGGAACGGCAGGATAACCTCTTAATCGATTGCGAGAGAAACAAGCGGCACAATAGCGCTCGTCATATGTGTTATTTTTATGAAATACATCTATATTTTTATATATGCGTACTATTAGTTTATAAATATTCCAAATTTTGTTCAATAAAAATTATTAAGATAACAATGAAATACACAAAATACCGTCAGTCGTCCGTAGCGTTCAAATGTACTGGGACTTTTCGACATAAAATCTAAACACCGCGATCACGCTGCTTGGTACTCAATCGGTTAAAGAAACAACGATATGTCTAACATGCGCGCGTGTCTCTGATATCGGACGATACCGCGCTCTGTAACTCGTTCCCCGTCGAATTAATCTTGGGTGACAGATTTACGAGGGAGAGTAATGACTCAATGCGCGAAGAACAATTGACGAAGTTAAAACTGGGAAAAAAAAAAAAAAAAAAAAAGAAAAAAAAAAGGAAAAAAAGAACAAACAATGAGAAAGTTTCAAATTGTTTTCGACGATTAAGACGAAATTTAGGAATACTTACTGCGGACGATTATGCGATAGGAAGCAACTGAAGCGAATGCCGCGACGCGATGTACGACTGAACGAATGCGACTGAATTATCGTACGACGATACGAATGATTAACGATACACGCGTGACGATGCCGCTCGCAATTGAAAGACCAGCACGAGACGGTTTACTAATCGTTCGCTCACTAAAATGATACTTACCTTCGCGTATGCTTGGAGATACTGTTCACAATTGAAGATTTCGCACAGGACTGTCCACTGATCGTCACGCCTGATGGAACGACTCTGTCTCCACCAACGCTTGCAGCCATGTCCACGAATGCTTCAAGATATTGACTCATCGAAGAAGCTAGCACAGAAAAGTATCACTGATCGTTGCGACTGACGAAACGATTTCACCTGCACGAGCGCTTGAAGAGCGCTAAGAGATTGAAACGGTTCTTTAGTCCACGTTTAGCGATTCGAACGCACGGAAACTGACTCGCTGCTACATGTTCACGATTAAACTACTCGAACGAGACTGCCGATACCGTTGTTAGACTCCAACAAGGCTCGAAACGGAGGACCCCAAATACGCACGCTGATTGGTTTTCAAGAAAATCGTCACGCGGCATATTCGCCCGCAAGATGGCGTTTACTGCGTGAATACGCTCCAAGTGCGGGGCAGATCCTTCGCTGGAAGAGCGTGAACGATACCTGGGTGAATGCGAGGCTTCGATGTAATTGGGTAAGAGTGGCGGCGCTCGACCGCTCGGGCCGTTAAAATCCGTCAATTATCCTTACAAGAAACTCGTAGCGTAGGAAATTAGAAATACTGCTACGAATGTTGAAGAGAATCGTTTTAGCTATTGGAGTACCCTTCTAAAATAGCGCCTTGACTGCGAAAGCGAGCAACAACGAGCTACAACGAGACAAAAGCTACATCATACTATCCAAAATAAACAATCTAAAGTACAACAAAATTCTTACGACAAAAAGAGAAGATAAATAAAATAAAAAAAAATATGTCTAAAAAGACTCAGCTAGCATGTTCCCACAGACAAATCAAACTTTTAGGTAAAAAGAATCTAACTCTATCCCTTCTTTCAAACTACCTCCAGAGAAAGCTCCCCTCCTCCAAGATGCAGGTATAGCGATACAGAACATCGATAAAAACATGGAGTCTAGTTATTTCACAACATGTAAAACAACGGAAAAACTATACGTTATCGGCACTCACTTTTCCAAAACAGACACACACAACGATCACCTGGGTCGAGAATTATTATCTCCGAAACAAATAAACTGAAAAATAAAATAGAGCGAGACATATCGCTAAATAAGGCAGTCTTCATATTCTCTAATGAAAACACCTCGGACAACCCCAAACAACCAGACACAGAAATAAACTACTTTACAAATTATAATCAACTAAAAATCATTTCCTCTAAATTAAACAATAAAAAATCATCCGCTTTCGACGACGTCCCGAACATTTTGCTCAAACGGTTAACCAACAAAATAAAATGATATTAAACAGTGCTCTTTAATAATATTAGCAGCCATCACAAAAGAAAAGAAAATAAAGACCGCTTCTCACCCTCAAACCTGCGATATATAAGTCTCCTACCCAACATAACCAAAATATTCGAAATAATCATAAATAACCCCCTAGTCTCCTTTTGAACAAAAAAAAAAAAAAAAAAAAAAAAATAACGTAATCCTAATAAAAAATCAATTCGGCTTCCTTAACAAACAATGTTTAACAATCTATAATCGAATAATCGAGAAAATGAAATGTTTTAGTATTACGCGATCATTATCATGCATATTGTATCATTCTCATTTTGGCACACACCTATGTTTCTTTAAATATTCTATTTTTTGACCATGGAAAACAAATAAGAAAACTATTAATTTCAGCCAACGCTCATACCGCGCTGAGTGCACTCGTTCTCGTCGAGTCGACTGTTGACCACCGAGCGGGACGGACCCCTCGGAGCGCGCGTCGGAGTAGACTAATACCCACTAAAGTAGAAGGACCAAGTGACAAAATAGTGACAAAAAAAGTGAAAAATACGGCATCGACATCATCTCCATAAATACAAATAAGAACAAAAAGAAAATAAAATAAGATAAGACAAAATAAAACTGTACAAAAAAATAAAAGCTACCGATTATGAAGCCAAGAGCAACGAAACGGAACCCACCGTAGACCCAATGAAAAAAGCCACCAAGAGAAAAATAATTATACATAAAACAGCCAGGGAAATCAACAGCATCCTAAGACTACCCGCGCAAAAGACGCGGAAACTCAACCCACAACCTAACCTGGTTGCCAGGGCAAAAAGTCTAGCAAACATCCCAGGAAACACAGTTGTAGATCATCACCCCAACCAAGAAGAAAAGGCTAACGAAACCAAAAACATGAAGCCCACAAGAGCTACTTCGCCTCCAGCGATAGAAACAAAAAATAGATTCAGCATATTACAAGCTGAACCAGAGCCTCATCCACAACCGGGACCATCAAGCTACTCCACTTGGAAATCAACGCTAGAACAAATAAGAAAGAAAAACGAAACATTACGAGGCAAAACGGGAAGACACGGTCCCACCACGTCACCGGAACAATCGGCGCAGCAAGGGCGACGCACCCCACCGCACAACCCAGGAGGCCCGGCGCCCCCAACACCGCCAAGGGGGGTCCGAGCACCGGACGGACGCCTCACCGGATGCTCCGCGGAGGAACGCACGAGCACCATACCCACCACAAAAGAAAACAGGCCGCCACCCATAAACATACTCCTACAAGACCCCAAGGACACGGTAACACTCATAGAGAAAGTAGCAGACATCAAGCAATTTCACATCAAAAGAATACACTCAGGTAAACACTCGCTTTACCTCCGAAACCTAGCCGACTTCCATAAAGCGAAACAAACACTCCTCTCAGCGAACACAACCTTTTACACATACACACCCAAAATAGAGAAACACCATACATACTTGCTAAAAGGTTTAGACAATAGCTACACGGAAACAGAAATACTCACAGACCTACAAGCTCTACAAATAAACGACGTCCAGTTTACAAAAGTCTCACGATTTACGACAAAAAAATCAAGGGAGAACAATATATTGCTCCCAATCTACATAATACAGCTATCCCCCGACAGCAATATAAACAATCTTCTAAAAATAAACCATTTTAACTACTACAAGATAAAATGGGAAAAAATAATAAAAAAACAGGATGACATAACTCAATGCCACAAATGCCAGCGACTAGGCCACACAGCGCAAAACTGCAACCTAAACTACCGCTGTGTTAAATGCAGTGAGCCCCATGGTCCAGGCGACTGCAAAATAAAAAGGGAAAACGCAGTAACCAAAGACAAAATATTCTGCGT